>NC_063446.1:64282702-64497601 GCF_020379485.1 Brassica napus | reverse complement strand
TACTACAAGAAAACATCAAGGATTCTGAGGGAAAAAATCGTCGGAATTTCGTCGGAATATCGTTATTCCGACGAAATTCCGACGAAACACGTCGTCGGAAATAATTCCTCGGAATTTCTTTTTTCCTCTGAAATCCCTCGGAATTTTCCGACGGAATTCCGAGGAAATAAATTTCCGAGGAAATTCCGAGGATCCCTTGTTTGTCGGAAAAGTCCTCGGAATATACCGAGGTAGAACTTCGTCGGGATAATTCCTCGGAAGTTCATCGATCGATGCGTGTTTGGACATATATACATCGATCGATAGGAGTATACCGACGGACTTTTTCCTCGGTTTATTCCGAGGAACTGTTCCCTCGGTATATTCCGAGGGATCCGTTCCTCGGAATTTTCCGAGGGAGTTGTCCCTCGGAAAATTCCGAGGGAAATGTCCCTCGCTATATTTTTTAAAAAAAACGGATCGATCGATGCGTTTTTGTTCAAAAACGCATCGATCGATCTAGTGAAAAATATAATTAATTTCCTCGGAATGTAAAAAATATTAATTTTTTTGAAAAAATAAAATTTCTGAAATTTAAATTCGAAAATATGAAATTAAAAGTAAAATTGAAATCATACTAATTAATATTCAAAGTTTCACAAATAAAAATAAAACATTCCGAGATTGGGGAAAAAAAAACTACGGGTCTGGCACGTCCGGGAACACCTCGTTCGGGTACATCCTCTGCATCATCTCCATCATTTGCTGGTTCAGCCTCCTCTGTGCCTCATAGCCCGCCTGTTGAGCCGCCATCTGGGTCTCCAACAAAGATATTCGATCATCTTTGTCCTTCAACTGAGCCGTAAGTACTTCTGGATCAACAAAGGGCGGTGGTGCAGAAGAAGGAGGAACCGACCGGGTGCGACGACCCAAACCGAACAAACGTCCCTTCTTCTTTGGAACCGACTGAATAGAAAAAAGCCAAATTTAGAAATTTAAACCAAGAAATAAATGAATTGAACTTTAAAAAAAAAGAACTTACGGATTCAACGATTTCGTTGATTCGAAACCGGGACAAGTTGGTCGAAGCCGTCGAAGCGTCATCCTCGGTTTGAAGCTGAGACACTTCGTCTACCACCTGAGTTTGGACCAGGTCGACCACGTCCCTCACAAGACCGTCATCAATCTGGCCGGTCTTCTTGTTGGTATACGCCCTCCTCATTAGGGCGAGATCATCGACCGGCTCGCCATCATTTTCTTCCGCCTTGAAAAAAACATAAAATTAAAGAAACATTAGAAATTAGAAGAAATGCACAATAAATTTAAATTCTGAAACTCAAATAATTGAAGAAAAAGCGGTTGAACTTACCATGCGATCTCCGAGAGTGGCAATAGATTGAGCACCCAAGTTATGCTTGTAGATGCCCTTCCCTTTACGGTCGCTCCTGCGGTTGGTGGAGTTGGTGGAAGAAGTTTCTTTCGTCTCCTCCTTATCCCAATGCGCACACAACTCCTTCCAGACCGTGTCGTTCATCGACTTTGGGACCTTTTAATTAAAAAAAAAAGAAAAAGTTTAATAAATTAAAAAATAGTTTAATAAATTAAAAAATTGTTTAATAAATTAAATCGAACCTTATTGATTTCCCACTTCTTCTTCCACTCGTGGATCTGCTTCCCATAGTTGTCCATTACTTTATGGACGAAGTGGTGATAGATAAAGAGCGTCTCATCGGAATTCCAGTTGAACTCTTGCTGAAAAAAAAACACAATTAGTAGAAAATTTATATTAAAGATTAAAAATATAAGTAAAAAATTAGAATACTTACCGCAAACTGACGAAACCACAGAACCTGCTTGTCGGTTGGGAAGTGAGTGAAAGTCGGATGTCCACTGTCGAGGGCCGAGTACATCATACGGTTGATCCATGCGCTGATCCCGTTCCCGGATCGGTTGAACCTTATTAAAAGAACAAACGGTTAATAATGAATCCAAATTTAAAGAAAAAAAAATGTTTAATTACCATGTTTGACCCCGTCCATGTGGATACGGAGTGAGATACGGAAGATGGTCACGACCGGGCTGTTGAACCAACTCCGCAACCCTCATCACTCCCGGAGGACCCGGAGGAACAGGAGCGGATGCAGCAGCGGGAGCGAGAGGAGCATGAGCGGGTGCAGCAGAGGGAGATGTATGGTTGGAGCTGTGGGGCGAAGGGGAATCCTGAAAATGGCTGGAATCCCGAGACTGGCTCCCCGTACCACCACGACCACGACGCTGTCGAGGCCGGGTCTGATCATCATGAGACCTGTAAATTAAAAAAAAATATTTAATAAATACAGAAATATATAAATTAATTTTTTTTATTAAAAAAAAAATCCCAAATAATTTAATCACAGAAAAAAGATTTATATATATTAAATTTTTTTAATAAATATATAAAAATAGTTCTAATAAACAAAAAATAGTTTTAATAAATAAAAATTGTTTAATAATTAAAATGTTTTGTAAAATCCAAAAAATCGAATTTATATAGAATTTTTTTTTTGTAAAATCCAAAAAAATCGAATTTATATAGAAAAATCGTTTTGTAAAATACAAAAATCGATTTTATATACAAAAATCGATTTTATAAATACAAAAAATAAAAAAATTAAATAAATCAATTCAACAAAACAAATTATTCAACCAAATCACAATTCTAAACCTATTATACAACCAAATCACAATCCTAACCAATCACCCTAACAAAAATCTATCAAAACTACACAAAAACCTAACAAATAGAACCTAAGAGAGTGGGATAGGGTCCTTACATGATTTGTGTAAGAGAAGAGGGAGATCGCCGGAGATATCGTCGGATTTCAGGGGGAAATCGCCGGAGAGAAAGAGAGGAGTCGCGCAGAGGAAGAAGAGAGAAATGGGGAAGAAGAAGGGGCTCGTGGTTATAAAACCTAGGGTCCGACGGACATTATCCGTCGGAATTCCGTCGGAATTCTAATTTCAATTTTCGCGAAATATTTGCCCGGTAAAATGAAAATATTCCGAGGAAATTCCGACAGATAGTAAAATATCCGTCGGAATTTCCTCGGAATATTCCGAGGAAATACCGAGGAACTAGTGTTTGGGGTTTCAAAACATCAATTTTTTTTGCCGTATTTCATTTCTTATACAATTGTAATGCATACCATTGAGGATTCTTTGTATACATGAGCATAAACCATGAAATAACAAATTTCAAAACTAATTGAAAGTATTCCCTTTACCGTTCGTTAAAAGGTATAAGTGTTTCTCTTATGTTGCGAGATTTCGTTCATACAATCGGAAAAGTGTTAATTATACGGTAAGGAACAAATTTTTGACTTCATAATGAACGTAAGACACTTAATAAGGGTTATATAGGTGTTATTCAAACGGCAAAACGTTGTTTTCGGTTTAAAAACCCTATTTCCTCGGAATTTCCTCGGATTATTCCGAGGGAACTCCGAGGAAACCCTCTTCTTCCTCGAAATTTCCTCGGAATATTCCGAGGAAATTCCGACGAACTAGTGTTTGGGGTTTCAAAACGTAATTTTTTTAAAAAACCATCGATCGATGCGTTTTTGAACAAAAACAAATCGATCGATTACTAAGATGGCCGGGCCGTAAGATTGTGATCGATCGATGAGAGTATCCCATCGATCTATCGACAATCTGAATTGTTCCTCGGAATTTCCTCGGAAAATCTTGTATGTTTTTTAAAATGCATCGATCGATGCGTTATAGAACAAAAACGCATCGATCGATTACTAGATGGCCCGGGCCGTAAGATGTGATCGATCGATGAGAGTATCCCATCGATCTATCGACAATCTGAATTGTTCCTCGGAATTTCCTCGGAAAATCTTGTATGTTTTTTTAAAATGCATCGATCGATGCGTTATAGAACAAAAACGCATCGATCGATTACTAGGATGGACCGGGCCGTAAGATTGTGATCGATCGATGAGATTAACCCATCGATCTATCGACAATCTGAATTGTTCCTCGGAATTTCATCGGAAAATCTTGTATGTTTTTTAAAAATGCATCGATCGATGCGTTATAGAACAAAAACGCATCGATCGATTACTAGGATGGACGGGGCCGTAAGATTGTGATCGATCGATGAGAGTAACCCATCGATCTATCGACAATCTGAATTGTTCCTCGGAATTTCCTCGGAAAATCTTGTATGTTTTTTTAAAAATGCATCGATCGATGCGTTATAGAACAAAAACGCATCGATCGATTACTAGGATGGACCGGGCCGTAAGATTGTGATCGATCGATGAGAGTATCCCATCGATCGATCGACAATCTGAATTGTTCCTCGGATTTCCTCGGAAAATCTTGTATGTTTTTTAAAAACGCATCGATCGATGCGTTATAGAACAAAAACGCATCGATCGATTACCAAGATGGCCCGGGCCGTAAGAATGTGATCGATCGATGCGTTATAGAAACAAAACGCATCGATCGATGCGTGTTCGGAAAACAGAATTATAAGGCAAAACCCGACCTTTTTTGGATCTAAACCTTAGAACTCTCATCCCCTCCGATTTCCCCTATAATTCGCCCCCCCTTTCTCTCTCTATAATCATCCGATTTGAACAATTTTGGGCTCTATTCCACTTGATTTTTCGAGCTCTACCTGATTCCTACACTCGTCTTCACCCTAAGACAGGTATACTCCGCGAATCTCCACATTCTGAAATCGTGTTCTTGAGCAATTTTTTGGGTTTTGTGAATTTCTTATTTCCGTGTTGATTCCTTGATCAAATATGCATGAAACAGATGTTTAAACATGGAATAGAACACAATTGTCTGTGATCAACGAGTTTGGAACATGATTTGAGATGATTTAGGGATAGAGAATTTTTTTCAATTTCGTTTTTTTTATCACAACTCGATTTCGCTTTTCATTTTCATGTTGCTTTGCCTTCTTAATTGATTATAACCATGTTGAGAGCAATGATTCTATTTTGTAGAGAATGAAGCGCACGAAAACATCAGCAAAGAAAAACACACAAGAAGAGGGTTCGTCACAGCTGGAGAAGCAAAGGCCAAAGAAGTGGGATAAGTCTGATACCACCCACTACAACAACATGAAGAAGGTAGCCGTTCCGGCTACACAACTAGCATGTCCTGAGACGATGACAATATTGGGAATCAAAGCAGACATTGAAGGACTGTTCCAGAACATGGGTCTAGGCCAACTATGCAACCTCAAGGAACCCACTTATCCGGAGTTGGTACGCCAGTTCATAGCATCCGCATACGTCACCCGTCCCGATGATAGCCATCAGGAAGGTTTTCTGGCATTCGTAGTGCAGAAAGTATACTATGAGGTATCTTTCACAGACCTCTGCGGACTATTTGGATTGAGTGCGGGGGAGAGGACATATGGTCTTTATTGGACTTCAGAGCTGTTGAACTTCTGGGAAACGATTGGCACAGGGGTTTATAGATCTTCTCAGGCAAAGGAGTCACTTATCCGGAGCCCAGTACTGAGATATGCGACACGCCTCATTGGCTCATTGCTATACGGGACAACCACAGCCGCATCAGTCACGCAATGGGAGTTGTGCCTCCTGTACCAAGGTGTGAGGCATTTGCTACCGGCATTTGGAAACTCTACATTCCCACCTGCTACTGCCTTCAACATGGGAGCGGTGCTGGCCGCAAACTTAGCAGGATACAAGGGGAAAGTAACCAAATCCAAGAGCAATGCATGTGGATTTGGTGCAGTGATTACTCGGATCCTTAGACATGTGGGTGTAGACTGTGAGAACCACCAGGTAGCACTGGACAGATCGAACAACATTGCTTGGAACTACCTGGATGTCATTTCTCTAGTAAGTAAGGAGTTCATAGCTGGTCCCCACTCGAGGATCGATCGGGATGGTCCTTACGTCTACGTATTCCAGGACCGAGCGAAGAAAACACTCTACTGCCACCTGCCTCAGATCGGCCTGACTGCTCTACTTTCAGAGGCTGCAGTTGAGTTCCTACCCCCTGCTACCGCACTAGTAGACAAGCCATCCTTCTTCACGCCAAAATATCAGACCAAAGGCAAGGGCGTGGTTGATGAAGAAGGACAAGATGAGGCTGCACAAGCCATTCCAGATGATTCACAACCCCATCAGCTACTCCCATCAGACTCCAGCCAGTACAAGCTGCAAGAGCTTCCACCGAACGCCACTTCGCGCCAGCAACAACATTGGAGAGATCAGAGCATAAAGACAAACAACGACATGCTACACAAGATCTGGGCTGCCATTTCACGTATCAGGCCGTGTCGTTGCCAAAAGGATGATGTAGTTCATCGGGACAACTCTCCATCCAGCTCTGGTTCGGGTTCGAGTGGTACACACAGGGTAAGAAAGAGGTCCAAGAGACCCAACGATGCAGGAACATCTGGAGCAGGAGACGAGGAGTAGGAGCTATCACCGGCTATTTTATTTTTTTTTCTATTCTAACGTTTTATGGTCTTATTTTCTGTTAATTTTGAACTGAGTTTTTTTTTAGGTTTCTTAATTATGAGTTCGTATTTCTTTTACATGGTTTCTTTGTTTTATTTGGTTGTGTTTTGTGTAGCTTTTAATTCGTATTCAGCTTTGCCTTGCTAGATAAACCAAATAACTATTATCCGAGGAAAGAGGTTATATCAAGTGTTCCTCGGAATTTCCTCGGTATTTCTAAAAAAAAAAAAAATAAGTTCAATGGTAGTCTGTTTCCGAGTCATCATCACCAGATGAATCTGAATCTGGATCTTGGTGAAACTCTCCAATTACTGGTTCATCCTCTACGTGAACGACGGCTTCCTCTCCAAAGTCGGTTAAATCGACTACAAGGCCAACTCCAGCTAAATCTTCTGCTGCACTACAGTTGCCGGATGTGCTTGGTTGTAGTGGGTCTTCCAGCTCAGAACTTCCCTGAACTCGGCCTCTCGGGTTGAGTCTTGTAACAGTAACCCATGGATCATCTCTGTTCCTTACCCGGGGGTACTTGATATAACAAACCTGTAACATTTAGAAAAATTATAAATTAATACACATGATGATGAATCATTCTGAATAATTAACATTTAATTACCTGATCGGCCTGGGAAGCAAGAATGAAAGGATCATAATATTGCAGCTTTCGCCTCGAATTTACTGATGTAACACCAAATGCATCTGTTCTCACACCTCGATCTGGGGTGTTGTCGTGCCAATCACAATAGAAAACAGTACAGCGCAATCCAACCATGCCCAAATACTTGATTTCCAAAATCTCATGTATGTGTCCGTAGTATACATCATCTCCTGATGCAGAACAAACGCCAGCATCATAAGTCGTACTCGAACGTCTCCTCTTCTGAGTTGTGAATGCATATCCTCGAGTACAAAATCTCGGATATGACTTCACAACAAAGTTTGGTCCAACGACCATCTCACGTATCCAATCGTCAAATGTTTCACCTCTGGCCAAACCAGCAGACACCTATTAATAGCACATATATATATATTATATCAATAAATGTGAATTAGTATAAATATGTGATAAAATATATTTTAATTTGTTTAAAGCACTCACATAAGTAAACATCCATCCAGTAAATTCTCTCTGCTTCATTTCTTCTAGTTCGTCCTCTGTGGCGTATCTATACTCGAACCGCTTTTCTGCCATGAAAATCCTGTATATGATGACAATAATGTAATTAATTAAGATTTAAATTTCAACTTGTTAAAATAAAAATTTGTAAGCTCATTTATTTACCTCTCATATTGAAGAACGTCTTCGCAGTTGGTGAGCAAATATGTTTGCAAATGACTGCGCTCCTGCTCAGTAAGTCGACGGTCCTTTGGTTTTCCGCTAAGTCGTCCAACGTCTGTGAAAATGTCTGGAACCGTAACATGATATGTTGCCCGTTCGCCTCTATCATCATGCCGAGCAGGTCTTCTGTTTTTGGTCTGAACTTCTGCTGGAAAGTAGTACTCGGCAAAGTTTGAAGTTTCTTCATTGATCATCTGTGCGACTATAGAACCTTCCACCCTACTTAAATTTTTCACCATCTTCTTCAAATGGAACATATACCGCTCATACAGATACATCCATCTATACTGCACAGGACCACCAAGTTCCAATTCTCTTGCCAGGTGAATAACAAGATGCTCCATAACATCAAAAAATGAGGGAGGAAATATCTTCTCAAGGTTGCACTGAATCACGGCTATGTTAGTCTTCAAATTTTCAATACCTTCAAGAGTCACTGATCTCGTGCATAAATCGCGGAAGAAACCACTTATCCCTGCAATTGCTTCATGAACATTTCGTGGTAATATTTCCTTGAAGGCGAACGGAAGGAGGCGCTGCATCATTACATGGCAATCGTGGCTTTTCAAGCCAGTAAACTTTCCTTCCTTTCTGTCGATACAGTTACGCAAATTTGATGCGTAACCGTCTGGAAATTCCACATCGTTTGAAATCCAATCAAAGAACGCATCTTTTCCCGCTGCATCAAGTCGGTATATGGGAAAAGGAGCCCTACCATTCTCATCAACATGAAGTTCTGAACGAGCACATATATCGACTAAATCCAGTCTTGACTTCAAATTATCCTTTGTTTTACCTTGAACATTAAGGATCGTGTTCATGAGATTGTCAAAAAAGTTCTTCTCAATATGCATGACATCTAAATTATGCCTTAGCAGATGATCCTCCCAGTATGGCAGATCCCAGAAAATACTTTTTTTGTGCCAGTTATGTAGTTCTCCAACAGCATCTACCGGAAAACGCTCATGTCCACCGACTTCTGGCGTCCTTTCTGCACCAAAATCTCTTAGTTGTATCTTCAAATCTTTCCCACAAATTTCCGGAGGTGGACTGTCAAACACCCTCTTGTTCTTCGTAAACAAATTCCTACTCCTACGATATGGATGATCAGGTGGTAGGAATCTCCTGTGACAGTCAAACCAACACGTTTTCCTTCCGTGCTTTAGTTGGAAAGCATCAGTGTTATCTTGACAATATGGACATGATAGCCTTCCATGCGTTGTCCATCCAGACAACATACCATATGCTGGAAAATCACTTATTGTCCACATTAGTACTGCCCGCATTTGAAAGTTTTCTTTACACGAAACATCGTATGTTTCAGCACCTTGAGCCCATAGTTGTTGCAACTCATATATTAGTGGCTGAAGAAACACATCAAGTGATCTCTTAGGATGCTCTGGTCCGGGAACGAGAATCGAGAGAAACAAAAACTCTCGTCGCAAGCACAAGTTTGGGGGGAGGTTGTATGGTGTAAGAATGACGGGCCATAGAGAATACTGTCTTCCACTCTTGCCAAACGGACTGAAACCATCAGTACATAATCCAAGGTAGACATTTCTTCTCTCATACGCAAAGTCGGGATACTTTGATTGGAAATGCTTCCACGCTTTTGCATCTGAAGGATGTCTGATCTCACCATCTGTTGAGTGCTCCGCATGCCATCTCATTGGTTGCGCTGTGCGTTCAGACAGATACAACCTCTGCAACCTTTCCGTCAAAGGTAAATACCACATCCTTTTATATGGCACTGGAACTCTTCCACTGTATCTTTATAACGAGGCTTTCCACAAAATTTGCATGTAACCCGCTGTTCATCCACCCTCCAATAAATCATGCAGTTGTCGCTGCATACATCTATTACCTGATACGATAAACCAAGACCAGCTACGAGTTTCTGAACCTCGTAGTATGAACCAGGAGCTACATTATCCTCGGGTAGAATACCTTTTACAAAATCAGCAATCGCATCCACACAGTCTTCAGCCAAATTATAATCTGTTTTAATGCCCATCAATCTTGTAGCAGATGATAAAGCTGAATGACCATCTCTGCAACCTTCGTACAATGGTTGCTTTCCAGCATCCAACATATCATAAAATCTCCTAGCTTCTGCATTGGGTAAATCTTCCCCTCTAAAATGATCATTTACCATCTGCTCAGTACCTACACCATAATCTACATCCGTTCTAATTGGTTCTTCTAATCTAACCGCTGGCTGAGGTTCACTAGTACTACCATGTTCATAATCAGTTTCCCCATGATGATACCAAATTTTGTAACTTCGTGTAAACCCACTCAAATATAGATGAGTCCAAACATCCCACTCTTTAATAACCTTTCTATTTTTACAATTAGAGCAAGGACATCTTAACATACCTGTTTTTGCTTCCGGTTGTCGGTGAACTAACCCCATGAATTCAGTTATACCTCGTTGGTATTCTTCCGTAAGCAATCTCGTGTTCGGATCCAAATGAGGTCGATCGATCCAAGAACGAAAATAATTTGAAGAAGACATATTTTTTATGAATCAAATTCGTGTGTAAATAGAGTAAGAGGGAGGATGAAGATATGAAGTGAATGAAGAGGAAGAGGAGTGCTTGTATTTATAGTTTAAATCCTGCCGACATACCGAGGAAATTCCGACGGAATTCCGACGGACAAAACTAGTTCGTCGGAATTTCCTCGGAATTTTGTAAAATCCCCCAACGGCTCTCCAACGGCTATAATATTTCCTCGGAATTCATCGGTTTTTTCCGAGGAACAGAGTTTTCCTCGGAATTTCCTCGGAATATTCCGACGGACTGTAGTTTCCTCGGAATTCCGTCGGTATATTCCGAGGAAATTCCTCGGTATATTCCGAGGATTTCATTTTCCGTCGGAATGTCCGTCAGAATATCGCTGTTTTCTTGTAGTGGTGGTATTGGTTGTTTCTCAGAGTAGGGAAAGATATCTTCCCGAAATACCACATCTCCTGAAATAATGATTTCTTCAGTTTCCCTATCAAACACTTTCCAGCCCTTTTTCCCAAGTGCATAGCCAAGAAACACACACTCGACTTCGTGGATCGAACTTATCCTTTGTCCTCGACATGTAATGTACGTGACAAGCTGAACCAAATACACGGAGCTGACCATAATCTGGTTTGTGACCGTGAAGAGTTTCATAGGGAGTGCGTCCTTGGTGAAGCTTAGAGGGAGTAAGGTTGATTAGATACGCGGCGGTGAGAATGGCTTCACCCCAAAATCTTATAGGTAGAGAAGGTTGAAACAGCAGGGCTCTGGCAACGTTTAAAATGTGCCTATGCTTTCTTTCAACACGCCCATTTTTCTGAGGCGTTGAGACCTAAGAAGTTTGATGAATAATGCCAAGTTCTCGAAAATGATCAGAGAGGCACATGAACTCTGTTCCGTTGTCACTGCGAATGATCTTAACTGATTTATTGAATTGCTTGTCAGCGTATGTAATGAAGTTTTTCAGAACTGTTTGAACCTCAGACTTTGCGAGCATTAAGTAAGTCCACACTGCTCGTGAATGATCATCAACAATGGTGAGAAAATAAACAGCTCCACAAGTAGAAGGAACGCGATACGGCCCCCAAACATCACAGTGGATAAGTGCAAAAATTTCATTTGAATTATTATTGCGATCAGAAAACACCTCTCTGGTTTGTTTAGCTTGAAAACAAATGTCGCAATGACGGGAACTAACAGAACTAGAAGAAACAGAAAGCATAGGTAAAGCCGAAACAGCAGTGAAACTTGGGTGTCCTAGACGTTGATGCCAGAGAGCTTGATCCGCAGAGGCGTTGACACTGTGAACTTTAGCCGTGGCGACCTCTGTCAGAAAGTATACCCCATCACGCTCTTCACCTCTTCCAATCAAAGTCCTCAAAAAACGGTCCTGCAATACACAAACCGTATCAGTAAATGTTGCAAAATATCTAGTTTGCTTCAGAATCTTAGAAACTGATATAAGAGTGCAGTTCAATGAAGGCACAAGCAACATATTTTTCAGTGAACTTCTTTGATAGAAAGTCCCCCATGCTGACAGCGAATGTTTTATTGCCGTCAGCAAACCCAACAGAGCACGGTGCTATGGAAACCATGTTAATCAGCAAAGAGCTGTATCCGTCATGTGGTGAGAGGCACCTGTGTCGAGGATAACATCACCATATTTTTTCTTACCAGAAAGCTTGTCACTGGTGTTGGATTTTTCGTGAATCAATTGAGAGAGAACACGCCATTGATCTTGTGTGAAGTCAGGAAACATAGACGAGTTCGCACTAGTAGCATGAGCCGATGCATTCACAGCTCAGCCACCACCACGTCCTCCACCACGACATGTTCCTCTTCCACGAGAACTTTGCTTGTTGCGTTCGGTCCACCAGTCTGGATATCCAACAAGCTGCCAACAGTCTCGTTTTTCGTGGCCATTGCGACCACAGTGAGAACACAGCATAGATCAACTCGAGTGCGAAGAATTGTATCCGGTCTGGCTGTAGATTGAGTGTCTGATATGGTAATGACATCCGCAGTAGTTGATGACGCATCTTGTTGTTGAGTACTGCGAGTAACGAGCCCCAAAGAATCATGTTGATTCTCGCGACCGCGAGCAGACGCAATTCTTTGTTCCTCGCGTATTGCTTTTGAGTAGAATTCCTCCAGAGTTGGCAATGGATCGAGCCCGATGATAGTTGTGCAAAGATTGCCGTATCTAACATCATCGAGTCCTAGCAGGAAGTCGTGAACTTTGTCTTCATCTCTTTCTTTTGACAAAGTGTCGGCGACTCTGCACGTACAAACCGGTAGTGGTCTGAGAAGAAAATATTCTTCCCACAACGAGCTTAACTTGCCAAAGTATTGAAGAACAGATTGACCATCTTGGCGACATGTAGAGATTTGTCCTTTGAGCTGGTGAAGACGAACTTTGTTGTGAACAGAGAACCTCTGCTTGAGATTGCTCCATAATTGAAAAGAAACAGCAATAAATGTCACTGTCGATCTGACCTTCGGTTCAATGGAAACTCGAATCCAACCTACGATCATGGAGTTTACTGTCATCCAATTCTCGTAGTCAGCATGATCAGGCGTCGGCTTTTTTATAGTGCCATTGATAAATCCTGAGATGCAGAGCATTAAGCATCTCAGTTGACCATTCATTATAATTGTCACCGGAGAGAAGCACCAACGTAATGAGGGCTCCTGGATTGTCGGAGTTAGACAAGGTGTAAGGGGAAATCGGTGGAACGACAGAAACTTCCATCGTGACTCAAGCACAACACGTGTGCGTGTCTCAGCTTTGTTTGCCTTGAGACTTTTGAAAAATTTAGGATAGCTCTCATACCATGTAGAATTAGATACCATAACAACTTGTTTATTATTGAGTCCTTAGACGTGTACTTATACAAGATAATCAAGCGTAAAGATAACTCCTAAACTATAGGAAATAAGCACAAGATTATATTTATCTTAAACATATAGTACTTATCCTAATACAACTACACGATGTCTTTCCAAGCTTTCGCGGGGAAGATGTCCTCATAAATTTTCTCAGCCACCTTAAGAAGGAGTTTAAAAGAAAAGGAACCACACCATTCTTGACAATGAGATCAGGAGAGGAGAATCCATCGGTCCCGAACTCATAAGGGCCATTAGAGAATCTAAGATCGCAATCATCTTGATCTCGAGGAGCTATGCATCTTCAAAGTGGTGTGTTGACGAGTTGGTGGAGATTATGAAGTGCAAAGAAGAGTTAGGCCAAACCGTAATCCCCGTTTTCTATAAAATAGATCCTTCTGATGTAAAGAAGCTGACTGGATATTTTGGCAAGGTTTTTTGGAAAAACTTGTGTTGGTAAAGGAGGATACTGAAAAATTGGAGACATGCTTTGGAGAAGGTGGCCACAATTGCTGGTCATGATTCAAGCACCTGGTTTGTCCGCTTAATTTTTACTTGCTCTTAATCCTTCCAAAACATCAAAATATAATATCAATAAAAAACCTCAAACATAACATAAAGGTATTAGTTCCAAAAATTCTACAACTTATGAACATTTATAACCCTGTAAATTTTACATCAGCTGTTACGTTATTTATGAACTCCGATTGGGGTGTGAATTCAAATAGAGATCTTAAATTTGAGAGTTTTGTGTATTTTAAGTTTTAACATCTTTCAAAATTGTGTACAAAACATGAAATGTGACTTTTTTTCATGTATTGAGAGAATAATGTCTCTATCTTTCCTCTGCTTAGGGATAATGAAGCGGCCATGATCCAGGAAATAGCCACTGATGTTTCAAACAACCTGATTAATTCTGGGCCATCAAGTGCTTTGGACAGCTTAGTTGGGATGTAAGCTCACATGGAAAAGATGAAACCGCTTTTATGTGTAGATTCCAATGAAGCGAGGATGATAGGGATTTGGGGTCCGTCTGGAATTGGTAAAAGCACCATCGCCAGATTTCTATTTAGCCAACACTCCCATGACTTCCAACTTAGTGTCTTCATGGAGAATATCAGAAGATACTATCCAAGACCTTGTTTCGATGAATACAGCGCCCAACTGCTATTACAGAAAGAGTTCTTATCTCAAATAATCAACCACGAAGGTGTCAGTATTTGTCATTTAGGAGTTGCACAAGACAGGTTAAGATAAAAAAACTGTTAGTTGTTCTCGATGACGTGGACCATTCAGCGCAACTAGATGCCTTGGCTAAAGTACCTTCGTGGTTTTGTCCTGGAAGTAGAATTATCGTCACAACGCAAGATAAGAAAATTTTGAATGCACATGGGATTAACCGTATTTACAAGGTTGATTTCCCACATTTTCGTGAGGCTCTTGAAATTTTCTGCATGAATGCTTTTTGTCAAAATTCCCCATATGATGGCTTTCAAGACCTTGCTTGTGAAGTTACATACCATGCTGGTAATCTCTCTTAATGTCTAAGGGTTATGGGATCTTATTTTAAAGGAATGCACAAGAAGGAGTGGGAAGAGGAGCTACCGAGGTTAAGAACCAGACTTGACGGAGAAACAGAAAGTATTTTAAAGTTCAGTTATGATGCCTTATGCGAGGAAGATCAAGCTTTATTTCTTCATATAGCCTGCTTTTTCGACGACCAACATATTGATAAAGTGGAAGAGTGTCTTGCACATAATTTCGATGGTGTGAGAGGTCGTCTTCGAGTTTTAGATGAGAAATCTTTCATAACCTTCATCTGGGGATATATAAAGATGCATGATTTGCTAGCACGTTTAGGTAGAGAAATTGTTCGTAAACAATCCCCTAATGAACCTGGCCGGCGTCAGTTTTTGGTTGATGATGGAGATATTTGCCAAGTACTACGTAATGATACAATAGTAAGTTTTCACATTACTCCTACACTGCAGTTCTCCCTGCAAAATTTGATAACAATACATTGCTTATTTATCTTTGGTGCTTTTCAGGGTAGTCCAAGTGTTCTAGGAATGAATTTTGAAGATAAGTGATGGAGCCTTTGAAAGAATGTCCAATTCTTAAGACTTTCTTTTGTGATAAAAATCACCCCAGTCCATATATACTAGAAAGTCTGAATTGCCTACCTCGAGAAGTTAGATTACTGCATTGGAGCAAATTTCCGTTGACATGTCTGCCTTCTAATTTTAATCCGGAGTACCTGGTGGAAATAATTATGAGTTATAGCAACCTTGAGAAATTGTGGGAAGGAAATAAAGTAAGTACATATATAAAAAATGATTTTGGAGTAGGGTGTATAACCAAATGGAGATGCTTAAAAGAGTAGTGAAGAATGTTTATGATAAGGGGGTGATTCTGAGGCAAAAGCTTTGGCTTTGGTTCTGTTTGGTTGTTGGAGAGATTCCGCCAGCGAGTTCGGCACTTGATTTTCACCAGTATGGCTTCTTCACATGATCTGGAGGTATAAATAGATCAGTTTTTCAGCATATTGGGAGTTTTGGTTACAACCTTCACGTGTGAGTAATATGAGTAATGTTTATGATAAAATATCTTGGAGTTTTTCTTATGATTTGTCCAAATGGATTACTAACCTTTATGCCGTTCGAGTTTGGTAGTTACTAGAATCGATTGTTGCTTTTTTTTTTTGTGAAAACTTGAATGGTTTGATCTATTTTCTGCTCGCAGGTAAGATCATCTCTGTTTGCTGCAGGTTACTTTTGTGAAGTAGCAGATGACTTTGCATTGGTTGTTTTTGGGATGCTACATGACATGGTGAAGCTTCCGGAGTTAATGCCAAAGATCAGGTTAGCTGCTGTGCGAGTTTTTGCAAAAATGGGATGCTCACATGCAATTTCTAACAGAGCATTCAAGGTTCTCATTCCACCTGCTTCTAATACTCAAAAAATATTCACTTATAGTATGCTATTAAGAGATTTCTGGTAAAGAAAAACTTGATAGAATGGAATTTAATTTCACTTTTGTTGCCATTTTGAGAGTTTCAAACTTTGTGATTGGAGTATCTATTCTCATGATGAAAGTCTGCTAGTGTAGGGACGGACTATCATAGTTCATTAACTGAAGTCATCTGTGTTACTGCAGATCTGTATGAAGCTATTGCTGCTGGAGGAGTCATCAAACGAGGAAAATTTGGTTCAATTCCTGGTTTCTTTGACCAAGCTTGCTTCAAGATCTACTCATCTTGCTTCTGAACTTGTATGTTCTTCTTGCACTCAATATGTTTGCCCTTTCTAAAATTAAATCTGTAACTATAGAAGCTAAAAGATGAAATGAAAATTTCTTGTTATACCGACAAGATATTTATAGTCTTATTCTCCCATTTCTAAAATCCTGACACTCTTTTCTGAGAGTTTTGAGTCTTCACTGGATGGCTGATGGAAAGTGAAAAACCCTTTTTTTTTTTTTTTTGTATAGATAAAGAGAAAAAATCTAATATTATCGAATGTGGTTACAGGTATGTAAGAGAATTTAGCTTAGGTTACTTAGGTTCTGAGTTAGTCTTAGATCTAGGTTTTAAATTGAAAGCAATGACACAGTTAATTTAACGAGTTCCCGGTCCTCGGCACGGTACGTCTCGTGGGAGAACTTCTGCTCCCAAACTTCACTAGATCAAAGAGACTCTAGACACACCAAAGTAGTGTTCTAGATAGTTTGTTACACAAGTATCAAATACTCTTCACAAGAGAATACAACAAAGTCCTTAGATCAACTAGACTTAGGCCTAAGCTATTGATCTTGTATTGTTGTCTCCTTTCCCTTGCACTTCACCTTGATCTGAATACTTGTTGCTGTCTGCTATGTAACAACCTTCTTGTATTGTACAGCTTAACCTAATCAACATACTCACGTTATGTTTATATGTGACTAGGTGTTTCAGCTGGAGTGGGCCTGCGTGTTCTTGGCCCAAGTCACATCAGCATTGCTTCTGGCCCATCTGTCTTGCCGAAGCCCAAGCTATGATCACAAATCTCCACCAGCTTGGTTAAGGCCCGATCCTGGCCCACCTCGATGAACCCTCGTGCTGACAGCCTCACGCCTTGGTCTCTTTTGTCTTCTTGCGAAAGAAAGACATCAGTCTCTACTCTCTCTCTCTCGCCGTCTCTCTTCTCGCGAACCTCCACCAGAGAAATGGTCTTGGCTCAGATTTCCGAGAGATCTCGATCAGCTCTGTTGTGCCGACGTTCCTCTGCTCCTCTGTTATCTCCAGGTACATCTGATCTCCATTTTAGCTTTGAGATTAGGGTCTTCTGTAAAGAAAGTCGAGAGCTTTCTTGGGAATTTCACTGATCCTTTACTTCCTTGTGTCTTGCATGTCTTCTCCGACATGATTCCGGCTCTTACTCGAGCTCCACTGTCACGCTCCACCTCTTCTGTGAACCGAGGTATGAACTGACAAGTCCTCATCCCTCTTTTTGCGTGTTTTCGATCTACTCTGATCTGTTCCATCTGTCGTTTCAGGGCACCCTCACGTATGACGGCCCTAGTATGACCCTAATGATTCTGTATCTCGGTCTGAGTACTCTGCTTTAGCTCGGTGAGCTCTAAATGCGCTGCTTCCCTGCTTCTTATCAACATAACTTCTCAACAACTCCTTTTGTTTCTTGTATCTCGTTGTGGTTTAGAAAAGCACTTTGAAGAAATGGTTGGTGACGACATTCCTAACACCAAACCCGTGATTGGTTGGTGTTGTTTGGTGAACTTCTCCACCTGAACCGATGACTCTTCTCGATTCTACTTCTGCTCCAGGTAACATCTCCTGTCTCTTGTCACGATTCTTTTGGCCATCAATTGACTCCTCTTTCGTGTTCACTAACATGCGTTTGTTACTTGTGATCTGCGAGGGTGAAGTTTAGACAACCATAGTCACCTGGAGCGTCTTCCTATCTCATCAGTGGACATTCAAAAGTTCACAGCAAAGCTGGAACTTCTGACCAGGTACTGTCTTCGTTAGGAAATCTGCAGGATTAACATTTGTATGAATCTTGTGTAGAACTATGTCTCCTGCTTCCACTAGGTCTCGAATGAAGTTGAACTTGGTAGCTATGTGCTTAGTCTTCTCGTGATTGACTGGATTTCTTGCTAGAGCTAGGGCACTTTGAGAATCGCAGTAGAGTTTGATTCCCTGTTGTTTGAATCCTAGCTCTGCGCATATCTCTTTTAGCCACATTGCTTCTTTAGCTGCTTCATTCATAGCCATGTATTCGGCCTCTGTAGTTGAAAGTGCAACAACTGATTGTAGACATGATTTCCATGAAACTGTATTGCCTGCAAACTTGAAAACATAACCTGTAACTGAGCGTCGTCTGTCCATGTCTGTTGCATAGTCTGAGTCTGAATAGCCTTCAACTTCTAGTGTAGAATGCTTTCTGAATGTTAGAGATGAGTTCATTGCTTCCTTTAAGTATCGTAGAACCCACTTGACTGCTGACCAGTGGTCCCTTCCTGGTTTACTCATGAAGCGACAAACATAGCCTACTGCAAATCCTAGGTCGGGCCTCGACCCGACCATTGCATACATTAGGCTTCCTACGGCACTGGCATATGGAATCCTTTCCATATGTGCTGCCTCTTCTTTCCATTCTTTTTCTGTTAGACTTCGAGCTTAAACTGAGAAGAGGTGGGAGTGACTACAGCCTTGGCGTCCTGCATTCCAAATGTTTTTATCACTTTTTCAATGTACTTTCTTTGAGACAGAATCAATGTTCCTTTCTTTCTATCTCTGATGATGTCCATTCCCAGTATTCTGGATGCTTTTCCCATATCTTTCATCTCAAACTCTCCACTCATCTTTTCTTTAAGATCCTTGATCACTTTCTTGTTTCCTGAAGCAATCAACATGTCGTCGACATAGAGGAGCAGATAGATGGCTTTGTCGGTTTTAACGTCTCTCATATAGACACATAGATCTTTACTGCAACGCTCAAATAGCTGATCCTTCATGAAGCTGTTGAACCGGTGGTTCCATCTTCTTGGAGACTGCTTCAAACCATACAGAGACTTTCTCAGCAAGCACACTTTGTTCTCTGTTCCTGGTTTTATAAAGCCTTCAGGCTGTTCCATTAAGATTCTTTCCTCCAAGCTTCCATGTAGAAAAGCTGTTTTCACATCCATCTGCTCTAGTTCTAAGTCTAGATTCACTACAATGCTAAGCATTAGCCTGATGGAAACATGTTTTACCACTGGAGAGAAGATCTCATTGTAGTTGACTCCTTCTCTCTGTGAATATCCTTTGGCAACTAATCTGCCCTTGTATCGTTCATTCTCAACACCTGGGATCCCTGGCTTTAGCTTGAATAGCCATCTGCATCCCACAAGCTTTGCCTTTTTAGGCCTATCAATCAGATCCCAGGTTCCATTCTTTCTGTGAGACTCCATTTCTTCTTCTGCAGCGTGCTTCCATTGCTTACTTTCACGACTTCTCATTGCTTCTTCATAGGATTTTGGTTCTTGAACTTCCAAATCATCAATCACATTGAGCGCATAAGCCACAAAGTTCCCATCCTCATATCGAGATGGTGGTCTCACGTTCTGTCTCCTTTCTCTATCTCATGCTAGAACGTAGGTGTCAAGAGTTTCAGTGTCACCACTTTCACTCTCAACCTCGTGATCACGTTCACTGCCAACCTCGTGATCTTGTTCTTCGTCACTAGAGCTGTTAGAGCTAGACGATGATTCTTCTCCACCTTGATTAGATGTTCCTTCGGATTCGACAGAAGGAGAAGGCCCTCTGATCAAATCATCACTGAAAGAAACCTTCTTCTTAGCTCGTTTTTCTTTCTTAGTCACTGCTGTGCTTTCTTTTCCTTTAGCAACAGTGTGTTTATACAGCTCATCCTCGTTGAAGACAACGTTTCTGCTTGTTCTGCATCTGCCTTCCTCCTCTATCCAGACCCTGTAACCTTTAGTGCCCATAGGGTATCCTACGAACACTCCCTTGATGGCTCTAGGTCCCGTTTTGTCCTCGGTTATGTGCACATAAGCAGTGCATCCAAACGTTCTGAGATGTCCCAAATCAGGTTTATAACCTGACCACACTTCTTCAGGCATTTTGAATTCCAGTGTAGAGTTAGGTGATCTATTAATCAAATAAATCGCAGTAGATGCAGCTTCTGCCCAGAAGCTTTGGTCCAAGCCAGATTCGGCTAACATACATCTCACCTTATCCATAATTGTTCTGTTCATTCTTTCTGAAACTCCATTCTGCTGCGGAGTGTAAGTGCAGGTTCTGTGCCTCTTAATCCCAGCCTTCTTGCAGTAATCATCAAACTGTTTATTACAGAACTCCAAACCATTGTCTGTCCTTAAACACTTGATTTTCTTCTCTGTCTTAGTTTCAACTTCAGCCTTCCATTCCCTGAACTTATAAAATACCTCATCCTTAGTCTTCAGAAAATAAATCCAGACCTTTTTTGAAAAATCATCAATAAAAGTGACGAAATACTTAGCTCCAGCAAGGCTTTCTGGTGTAGAAGGAGAACCCCATAAGTCAGAATGAACATACTCCAGAATTCCATTAGTCACATGTTTAGCTTTGGGAAAGCTTTGCTTATGTGACTTCCCAATTATACAATGTTCACAGAAATCCAGCGTCTTAACATCCTTGTCGACAATAAATCCCCTTTTGACAAGTTCTGACATGTTATTAAGACTCATATGACCGAGGCGTGAATGCCAAACATTAGTCATATTCTTCTCTGCTCTGGATAGATTAGCTTCTCCTCTTAAAACTGTTCCTTGAAGATAATACAATCCCAGATGATACCGTCCAGACAGAACCCTTTTATCATCCTTGAAGAAATTAACTGTGAGATCTCTTCCTTCATATCGACATCCTGCTGTTTCCAACATTCCATAAGAAATTAAATTTCTGCTCATGCCTGGCATGTATCTAACTCCTGTTAAGATAACCAACGAACCGTCTGGATTTAGAATTTTAATTTTCCCAATTCCCTGAATGTTGCTGTGAGTGTTGTTTGCCATCAACACTTTGCCTCCCTTAAATTCTTCCAAATCAAATAAGAAGCTCTTATCAGGTGTGATATGAAATGAGCATCCTGAGTCCATCACCCACTCGTCCTTAGTGTATTCAGTGCTGGCTGTGAGTATTAGAGGTTGCTTTGCCTCTTCTGCTACATTCGCCGAGTCTTGCGACTTAGCTGATCTCCTGTCAGGGCAATCACGCTTCCAATGACCCTCCTTTCCACATACAAAACATCCCTTAGTGTTTTTGTTGTTCCTGGAATGAGACTTGGATCTCCCATGTCGACTCTGAGATCTACCTTTGTATGTCTTTCCATTGCCCTTTCCGGACCTTTGTTCTGATCTGCCTCTGTCTACAAGCAGACCTTCTCCACCTGACCTGGTGAACTTACCACTCTCGATCAACTCTCTTTCTTTAGACTTTGCAGCACCAGTAACCTCAGCTAGGCTCAGTGTGTCTCTCCCATACTTGAGAGTCTCCTTGAGTTGATCATATTTCGCAGGTAGAGAACTTAACAGTAAAATAGCTTGAACTTCCTCAGATACTTGAACTTGCAGATTGTTTAAGTCTGCTACAAGTTTTAGGAAGTCATCAACATTCTCATCAATAGATTTTGAGTCATCCATCTTGAAAGTGTAGAACCTGAGCTGTAGATAAATCCTGTTGGGTAGGGAAGTCTCTGTGTAGAGATTGTTCAGTGTACTCCACATTGCAGCAGCAGTCTCACAATGTTGAATTTTCCTTAGTACCTTATTCCCAAACATTCAGCACAATCAGGTCTTTGGCCTTTTCTGATTTCTCAAATTTTGCAGGGTCTATCGCAGGTGAATGGTCAACAATTCCAGCCAGTTCCTTTCCCGAGTCCTTCATGGCAGACTCGGGTTCATCCTTTGCGTCTGATCCCTCCTTTAGAAGCTTCTCGTCAGTGAGAATGGACTTAAGCCCAAGCACTCCAAAGTGAGCAAGCATCCTCACCTTCCACAGGGCGAAATCACCATCACCCTCGAACCGGTCAATATCCACACGTTCCTTCGAAGTCACCATTGAACAGGTAATGGATATGACTCTGTCTCTCTCTCCTAAGTAGCCTTAATAACCCGGGCGCTCTGATACCACTTGTAAGAGAATTTAGCTTAGGTTACTTAGGTTCTGAGTTAGTCTTAGATCTAGGTTTTAAATTGAAAGCAATGACACAATTAATTTAACGAGTTCCCGGCCCTCGGCACGGTACGTCTCGTGGGAGAACTTCTGCTCCCAAACTTCACTAGATCAAAGAGACTCTAGACACACCAAAGTAGTGTTCTAGATAGTTTGTTACACAAGTATCAAATACTCTTCACAAGAGAATACAACAAAGTCCTTAGATCAACTAGACTTAGGCAGAGCCGGCCCTTGGGCCAAGCCAATGAAGCCCATGCTTCCGGCCATAAAATTTAATCAAGTATTTTCGGCCACAAAATTCATAAAAACTTCTTTAGTCTAGTGGTATAGCATACAAATAATAGACTTCTTTGCGGCGTCCTGGGTTCGAATCTGCTGTAGTAAGGATTTTTTTCTTTTTTTTTTGATAAGTAGCCACATTTTTTTTTTGCTTCCAGCCTTCTAAAACCTAGGACCGGCTCTGGACTTAGGCCTAAGCTATTGATCTTGTATTGTTGTCTCCTTCCCCTTGCACTTCACCTTGATCTGAATACTTGTTGCTGTCTGCTATATAACAACCTTCTTGTATTGTACGGCTTAACCTAATCAACATACTCACGTTATGTTTATATGTAACTAGGTGTTTCAGCTGGAGTGGGCCTGCGTGTTCTTGGCCCAAGTCACATCAGCATTGCTTCTGGCCCATCTGTCTTGCCGAAGCCCAAGCTATGTTCACAAGGTAGAGGTTATCATGCCATTTCTTGGTGAAGATAAGACCACTCATGTTCGAGCTGCGGTACTAAGATGTCTTCACTTCCTCACTAAAAGAGGGATGTGCTTCTCTCTTGTCCATGAAAGCGAAACTGCAAAGTTTTCCATCTTACTTAAACAAGAAGAGCTCTCACCGAATATGCAACTTAAAAGCTCTTCAAGTTTTTCGAAAGGGTGATGCATAAACCAGATATGTAATTTTTGTTTTGTTTCAGATTGAGATACTTACTTTCTTTGATGTTAATGCAGATACTTGTCTACAAACAATGCATGGCTGATGCATCTGAATTACATCAGCTCATAGCTATTGTTGAGATTGCTTCCCATTCTCAAATATTCTCAAGCAACTGTTTAGCTATCAGTATTTTGGTGAGTATCTGAAAAGATATAGTGCGGACAGCAGAGATAAGATCAGTTGAGGTTTCTTCAACATCTCTTCCGCTGCGGCTTGTTGGATTAATCATGGACAGGATTACCTTACTGTCACGATTGTGTTCCGATCCCTGTCAAGTTGACTCTGCACTAGTTGGTGAGGTTCAAAACCTCTTCAATGTTCTCCACCGTTTAGTGGGAAAACATTCTGAATTTAGACTGGTAGTGCTTGACAAAGTCAGGTTACTCCCTTGGTTATATAGTGAGCTTAACTGATGGCTTAAGAAAAACAGATAGATCTCATGAACTGCTGCTTGGTGTCATCAATTGTAAAGGCAAAAGTGGGACAGTCGTGATGGTTCTGTTTTGTCTCAAGTTTACGAAAAAGTGAAGGTTCATGCAGCTTCTTTGATTGCCACACACAAATGATGTTTGCTTTGCTATTACATCCTCCAATTCTTTGGGGATTACCTGTGAATGATGAAGATGGACACTCTGGCGTCTCGCTGCTGATATATTGGACTCTGGAATCGTTTCTCTTGAATGCTCGGCTCAGATTTTAACTGAGAGAAGCTACTGGCCTGCTTATAGAGCTGGGGTTTACGCAGGGTGCGTGGGTCACATCTGCTTTGATTTTTGACAAGCTTAAGACCAATATCAACTGTTTTTGGTTTAAAGTTATTTAACTTATTTATCTCACGCTGAAGGGAAGTTCCAATTGCTTCTCATGTTAAGGAAATACCTAAGACATTAAGGACTTCTATGTAAATACATAACTATACGATTTACCCTACTTGTATGTCTTGTATAAATACCTTGTACACATCTAATAAAGTAATTATTCAGCCTACCTTCTATATGGTATCAGAGCTTTGATCTAACCTAAGCAGCCATCTCTCAAACTTTCAAAATTTTCTTTTCTTTCAACTCACGATGTCTGGATCTACAAACTCACCGGCATCCATGGCTGAGACCATCACGTGACTGGGCTGGAGACAGCGACGACTACGTCTCCACAAATGGCTACATCGTTTATCTTGGCACACATCCACTGTCTTGGTCATCGAAGAAACAGCAAGGGGTCGCGCGGTCATCCACGGAAGCTGAGTTCCGTGCTGTCGCTAATACTGCAGCTGAGCTCCGATGGATATGTTCTCTTCTCACGGAACTTGGCGTTTCGCTTCCATCCTCCCCTACAATCTACTGTGATAACATCGGCGCTATCTATCTCTGTGCAAATCATGTTTTCCATTCTCGTATGAAACACATTGCGCTTGACTACCACTTTGTTCGTGGTCAAATCCAGAATCACGATCAGCTGGCCGATGGGCTAACCAAACCGCTTCCAAAGACTTCATTTCAGACTTTACGAGACAAGATTGGTGTCACCAAAGTTCCACCATCTTGAGGGGGCGTGTTAAGGAAATACCTAAGACATTAAGGACTTCTATGTAAATACATAACTATATTATTTACCCTACTTGTATGTCTTGTATAAATACCTTGTACATATCTAATAAAGTAATTATTCAGCCTACCTTCTATATCTCATGCCTAGTGTGAGTTTCAAGTTAGTCAATTGGTTGAGAAGTAGCGGTTATTTACCAGAACTCTGTAAAGAATCACCTGGAGAGTTTACTCACTGCGTAGCTCTTCAGGAAGCGTACATGAATGTTGGGGAATGTTGGGGAACATTACAGCATCATCGAGGGAGGTGTTCTGTTTCCAAACCTGGTTCTAAAGACACGAGTACTGGAAACTGTGATTGATCTCGTGGAATGCCTTGGACTGCTGAACCAAGATATCTGCAACAAGAAGCAGGTGAAGGTGACTGGTTGTAATTCTCTGCAACAGCTTCCTCGTATCTCTCATTCTGCTTCAGAAGTTGGCGAAGGAGTTTGATATGTTAGGTGCATATTTTGTTGACATAGACGAGAGCAGCTCTAGCAATATCACAACTCTTTCACTTAGCTGTTCAGTTCTGCCTTTTTCTGCTGGAATTGTTCCTTTTCATGACATTTTGGTTCCTTTCACTTTACAAAGTGGTGTTTGCTCGAGGCTTGTGCAAGGTTTAGTTCAACGGCTGTGGAAGGTGGACCCTGAAACCCGCGAAAAGCTTAACGTACTCGTGAAGGAAAACGAATCACTAAACTGTTTCCACCTGCAACCTAGGAATCAGGTTTTGAGAGTTTGTGGCAAGGTGAAGATTCTGCTCACTTTTTGCGGAGATGTTCTTGCATGCATTCATGGATTCCATAATCAGTCTAATGTAAATCACAAAGAGGAGATTATGTCTGAGATTACCAAAAGTTGCAGGAATCTACTTTCACAAGCAATTATGAAATGGATGCAGATTCCTTTTGGCATTCCAAGTATTTCTTCAACATAAGGTATTCTCATAGTGTTAACTTACAAATAACTCTAAGAAAATCAAAATTGAATTTGATGATGGATGGTACTAAAGTGAAAGATGTGAACAAGAGTATCTTCTCGGCTAAATATGTTTTCGTTTGTTTTTAATTTAAGGCTTTGTGTTGGTGCCGAGCTATTTGCTCTTACTTCGGACATCAGCAAGAGTACTCCTGATACAGTTTCAGTATAACAAAGATTTCAGCTGTCACTGGATCTTTGTCTTCAGTTGAAAAACATACAACAACGGCGAGTCCCTCTTCGCCTAACCAAACTGTATTGTCTCCTCTATATATACCAAACTAGCTTATCACACTCCTACTCAATACGGTGAAACCAAGATATCTTATTCACCTTGGAGAGATGAAGATATGGTAGAAATGAGTAACAATCTGTTTCATCATATGCTATTACAAAGTCTGGTAAGAAGAAGCAAAATTCAGGTCGGTTTGATTGGAGCAACAATGTTGTTTCTGCGGTTGTGCAGTTCGACCCAAATGAGTGAGGACAAGGGTTCTCGAGCTGCTTGCTAGATGTTTCGCGTTTCCCACCAGATGGTTCTTATCAAATAAAATGGATAAGCTGCTACGTTGATCAACATGGTTCTTACTGGAATCTTCTACCTTTCAATGGCAAACCTGTGTTTACCGTTAAGAAGGCTTCATGACTAGTCTCTAAAACCACAGATCCTAGTTTTGACATGTTGAAAGATCCAAGGAGGATCTTGTTTTGGGGCAAACAAGGAAAGAGACAGAGAATGGCTTGGTTGAGGAGCTCATGACTAATCTCAAGATTTGCAGCTGAGATTGAGTAACCAGTTGGAATGTCTGGTCAATCTTTATGCCAAGGATTCTGGACACTAGACCGTATTAATGCTTTTGGTTTTGAGAATATTTCATAAGCTGCACATAAGAAAGATCTATAAAGACACCATATACACTCTGAGTTGTTTCATTACAAAGAAGTTAGGGAACTTTCATCTATAGTTGCTTTGCTTTAAACGTTATTCATTAGTTTTGTCAGGGTGTTTCATCCTAATGAACTTAATTTTTGTTGTTGTTGATCATGTTATGTAACTCAATTAAGACTGATTCATGATCTAAATAAGAATTAGACAATTTTGTTTGATTAAAACATGAGATCCTGTGAAAAGCTAAATTCAACTAACGTAGCATGAAAAAAAAAAAAAAAAAAAAAAAAAATAACGTAGCATGATCATGGGGTTGATTAGCTGATCAATAAGACTTTAAGGTAATATGACTAAAATATAAATTAATATGTTATTTTAATTATATTTTGATATAATAGGCAATGCAAATTCAATATGATTAATGTTGAAGAGTATAAAATATATAGCACCAGATTTTAAATAATATATACAACAATTTTATCATATATTAAATTTTTGATCCATAAAAAATAAAAGTAAATTCGTGCAGACGTGTATATCATATTCTGAAAATACAGCTGATACAGTTGAAAGTTTAAAACCAAAATAAATTAATAAATATAACCTATAAACTTATTGTTGTGTTTAAAAATTTTTATATTAAATAATTATTTAATAGGGAAAAAATTTAGAAATATATTCTACTATTTATACAAGCTCTAGTCTATATTATTAAAACTAAAATACTTTTTAGTACTGAAACATGGATAACACTATAAATGAGAATTGTTTGGAAACATAGATAGTGTCATTTTAGTAATTTTAATAATTTCATTACACTGTCTTTTTATTATTTTCATTACACTGTTCTTTTAGTAATTGGAAACATGAATAGCAGTATAAAAAAAACTATAATGTCATTTTAGTAATTTTATTAATATAATTGTATTTTCATATTTCACTCAGTTTAACGATTTTATTAATTATAGTACATTAACAATACATCGAATCATTAATTATATTACCATAATAATAATAATAATGCAGATTTTTATTTATTAGTTAATCAACATTAACTTTATGCCAATTATAAAATCAAAAATATAAAATAACTGGGTTTTGCATATGGTTAAACGTTTGATTTAGTTTGTTAACATAATTCAAAGACATGCCTTTGTGAATAAAATAATAATTTAAATCAAAATAATAAAATATGTTACATTTATTGTCATTTAATTTTTCACTCCATATAATTATTTTACTAAATAAAAAACTATTTCTATTTCACTTAATTTAGCCAAACACATATAAAAAGTCATTTTTATTAGTTTATAAAATCAGTTAAACATGAGCATTGGCTATCCATTTAGGTGTTCTTTTCAAGTATCTTTTTTTCTTGTTATAAAATTAAAATTGGTGATGATTTCTAATATTTTGTACTTTTTAGTAGTAGAAATCATATTTTTACTATTACTTCCTCAATTTTATAAAAATATTTTTTCTGCAAAATATCATAAGATATAGAAATTTATTATAATTCAATAAATTTATAAAAGTTCCAGAATATAATTGGTTATATAGATCCAATAATTGTAAAAACTTCATAAAAAATAAACCAGATAAGAGTGAATATCAGTTAACGAAGCCAACTCCTAAAGCAAATGCTGAATTAGCACACGGTAAGAAAGAGGATATATTTAACATTTTTACCAAAAAAAAAAGAAAAAGATATATAGATATCAACTTAACACACCTTTCAGCTATTCTCGCCGAGAACTGATCCAGCGACAATTAGTTACTTGTAGAGCACGGTAGGTCTACATATTCAAAGCAAAAAAACCTCAGTAAATTAGAGAACATATTTGATATTTCAATTTCACGTTATTTGTTAACTTAACAACAAGAAGAAATGATTTCTAAAAACCTCAAAAAAACTATCACACGTTACGGCCACAATCCTTGACTCAAAATCATATTCCATATATGTTATTTAATTCTAGTTACTACAAAAATGATTGTTTATTTTTCAACTCTTCATTTAACATGTTTTTCATTAGTTTATTCAGCTCTCTATTTATCGTGCAATTGACATAACTGATTCCCCCTCAATGACCCTTATAAACAAACTTTATTTTGCTTATTTCATTGGCCCGGCCAGAATCTGAAATGTTTTCAACAGAGCCATATCAGAATTTAGGTAGGATCTGAGATTTTCTATGCTGTAAAGTGTAAACATTTCTTATGAATTTTAATAAATAAATAAAAGACATTTTTTATAATTTTAGGAATCTATCACTACAAGAAAACAGCGGTATTCTGACGGACATTCTGACGGAAAATAAAAAATGAAATCCTCGGAATATCACGAGGAATTTCCGAGGATATTCCGAAGAAATACAAAATTTGGTTTCCTCGGAATATACCGACGGAATTCCGAGGAAATATTAATCCGTCAGAATATTCTTATGGAATACCGAGGAAAAATGTATTCCTCGGAAAAACCGATGAATTCCGAGGATATATTATAGCCGTTGGGGGATTTTAAAAATTCCGAGGAAATTCCGACGAACTAGCCGTTGGCGTCGGAATTCCGTCGGAATTTCCTCGGTCTGTCGGCAGGATTTCAACTATAAATACAAGCACCCCTCTTCCTCTTCATTCACTCCATATCTTCATCCTCCCTCTTACTCTCTGTACACACGAATTTGATTCATAAAAAACATGCCTTCTTCAAATTATTTTCGTTCTTGGATCGATCGACCTCATTTGGATCCGAACACGAGATTGCTTACGGAAGAATACCAACGAGGTTTAACCGAATTCATGGGGTTAGTTCACCGACAACCGGAAGCAAAAACAGGTATGTTAAGATGTCCTTGCTCTAATTGTAAAAATAGAAAGGTTATTAAAGAGTGGGATGTTTTGACTCATCTATATTTGAGTGGGTTTACACGAAGTTACAAAATTTGGTATCATCATGGGGAAACTGATTATGAACATGGTAGTACTAGCGAACCTCAGCCAGCGGTTAGATTAGAAGAACCAATTAGAACGGATGTAGATTATGGTGTAGGTACTGAGCAGATGGTAAATGATCATTTTAGAGGGGAAGATTTACCCAATGCACAAGCTAGGAGATTTTATGATATGTTGGATGCTGGAAAGCAACCATTGTACGAAGGTTGCAGAGATGGTCATTCAGCTTTATCATCTGCTACAAGATTGATGGGCATTAAAACAGATTATAATTTGGCTGAAGACTGTGTGGATGCGATTGCTGATTTTGTAAAAGGTATTCTACCCGAGGATAATGTAGCTCCTGGTTCATACTACGAGGTTCAGAAACTCGTAGCTGGTCTTGGTTTATCGTATCAGGTAATAGATGTATGCAGCGACAACTGCATGATTTATTGGAGGGCGGATGAACAGCGGGTTACATGCAAATTTTGTGGAAAGCCTCGTTATAAAGATACGAGTGGAAGAGTTCCAGTGCCATATAAAAGGATGTGGTATTTGCCTTTGACGGAAAGGTTGCAGAGGTTGTATCTGTCTGAACGCACAGCGCAACCAATGAGATGGCATGCGGAGCACTCAACAGATGGTGAGATCAGACATCCTTCAGATGCAAAAGCGTGGAAGCATTTCCAATCAAAGTATCCCGACTTTGCGTATGAGAGAAGAAATGTCTACCTTGGTTATGTACTGATGGTTTCAGCCCGTTTGGCAAGAGTGGAAGACAGTATTCTCTATGGCCAGTCATTCTTACACCATACAACCTACCCCCAAACTTGTGCTTGCGACGAGAGTTTTTGTTTCTCTCGATTCTCGTTCCCGGACCAGAGCATCCTAAGAGATCACTTGATGTGTTTCTTCAGCCACTAATATATGAGTTGCAACAACTATGGGCTCAAGGTGCTGAAACATACGATGTTTCGTGTAAAGAAAACTTTCAAATGCGGGCAGTACTAATGTGGACAATAAGTGATTTTCCAGCATATGGTATGTTATCTGGATGGACAACGCATGGAAGGCTATCATGTCCATATTGTCAAGATAACACTGATGCTTTCCAACTAAAACACGGAAGGAAAACGTGTTGGTTTGACTGTCACAGGAGATTCCTACCACCTGATCATCCATATCGTAGGAGTAGGAATTTGTTTACGAAGAACAAGAGGGTGTTTGACAGTCCACCTCCGGAAATTTGTGGGAAAGATTTGAAGACACAACTAAGAGATTTTGGTGCAGAAAGGACGCCAGACGTCGGTGGACATGAGCGTTTTCCGGTAGATGCTGTTGGAGACCTACATAACTGGCACAAAAAAAGTATTTTCTGGGATCTGCCATACTGGGAGGATCATCTGCTAAGGCATAATTTAGATGTCATGCATATTGAGAAGAACTTTTTTGACAATCTCATGAACACGATCCTTAATGTTCAAGGTAAAACAAAGGATAATTTGAAGTCTAGACTGGATTTAGTCGATATATGTGCTCGTTCAGAACTTCATGTTGATGAGAATGGTAGGGCTCCTTTTCCCATATACCGACTTAATGCAGAGGGAAAAGATGCGTTCTTTGATTGGATTTCAAACGATGTGAAATTTCCAGACGGTTACGCATCTAATTTGCGTAACTGTATCGACAGAAAGGAAGGAAATTTTACTGGCTTGAAAAGCCACGATTGCCATGTAATGATGCAGCGCCTCCTTTCGTTTGCCTTAAAGGAACTATTACCACGAAATGTTCATGAAGCAATTGCAGGGATAAGTGGTTTCTTCCGCGATTTATGCACGAGATCAGTGACTCTTGAAGGTATTGAAAATTTGAAGACTAACATAGCCGTGATTCAGTGCAACCTTGAGAAGATATTTCCTCCCTCATTTTTTGATGTTATGGAGCATCTTGTTATTCACCTGGCAAGAGAATTGGAACTTGGTGGTCCTGTGCAGTATAGATGGATGTATCTGTATGAGCGGTATATGTTCCATTTGAAGAAGATGGTGAAAAATTTAAGTAGGGTGGAAGGTTCTATAGTCGCACAGATGATCAATGAAGAAACTTCAAACTTTGCCGAGTACTACTTTCCAGCAGAAGTTCAGACCAAAAACAGAAGACCTGCTCGGCATGATGATAGAGGCGAACGGGCAACATATCATGTTACGGTTCCAGACATTTTCACAGACGTTGGACGGCTTAACGGAAAACCAAAGGACCGTCGACTTACTGAGCAGGAGCGCAGTAATTTGCAAACATATTTGCTCACCAACTGCGAAGATGTTCTTCAATATGAGAGGTAAATAAATTAGCTTACAAATTTTTATTTTAACAAGTTGAAATTTAAATCTTAATTAATTACATTATTGTCATCATATGTACATGATTTTCATGGCAGAAAAGCGGTTCGAATATAGATACGCCACAGAGGACGAACTAGAAGAAATGAAGCAGAGAGAATTTTCTGGATGGATGTTTACTTATGTGAGTGCTTTAAACAAATTAAAATATTATTTATCACATATTTATACTAATTCACATTTATTGATATAACATATATATGTGCTATTAATAGGTGTCTGCTGGTTTGGCCAGAGGTGAAACATTTGACGATTGGATACGCGAGATGGTCGTTGGACCAAACTTTGTTGTGAAGTCATATCCGAGATTTTGTACTCGAGGATATGCATTCACAACTCAGAAGAGGAGACGTTCGAGTACGACTTATGATGCTGACGTTTGTTCTGCATCAGGAGATGATGTATACTACGTACACATACATGAGATTTTGGAAATCAAGTATTTAGGCATGGTTGGATTGCGCTGTACTATTTTCTATCGTGATTGGCACGACAACACTCTAGATCGAGGTGTGAGAACAGATGCATTTGGTGTTACATTAGTAAATTCGAGGCGAAAGCTGCAATATTATGATCCTTTCATTCTTGCTTCTCAGGCCGATCAGGTAATTAAATGTTAATTATTAAGAATGATTCATCATCATGTGTATTAATTTATAATTTTACTAATAATTTTTTAAATGTTACAGGTTTGTTATATCAAGTACCCCCGGGTAAGGAACAGAGATGATCCATGGGTTGCTGTTACAAGACTCAACCCGAGAGGCCGAGTTCAGGGAAGTTCTGAGCTAGAAGACCCACTACAACCAAGCACATCCGGCAACTTAAGTGCAGCAGAAGATTTAGCTAGAGTTGACCTTTTAGTCGATTTAACCGACTTCGGAGAGGACGCCGTCGTTCACGTAGAGGATGAACCAGTGATTGGAGAGTTTCACCAAGATCCAGATTCAGATTCATCTGGTGATGATGACTCGAAAATAGTCTAGCATCGACTTTTTTTTTTTAATAGAAATACCGAGGAAATTCCGAGGGAAGATAGGTTTTCCTCAGAATTTCCTCGGAATAGACCTTGTCGATTTAGGGATTTGATTATAGAGTCTTTTTCCTCGGAATTTCCTCGGAATATTCCGACGGAATTCCGCGGCAGATAAGGGTTTCCTCGGAATTCCGTCGGAATATTCCGAGGAAATTCCGAGGAAGTAGGGTTTTTAAACCGAAAACAACGTTTGGCGGTTTGAATAACACTTATATAACCCTTATTAAGTGTCTTAGACTGATTATGAAGTCAAAAATTTGTTCTTTACCCTATAATAAACACTTTTCCGATTGTATGAACGAAATCCCCACAACATAAGAGAAACACTTATATACTTTAATGAACGGTAAAGGGAATACTTACAATTCGTTTTGAAATTTTGTTATTTCATAGTTTATGATCATCTATGCAAACATTCCTCAATGGTATGCATTGCATTTGTATAAGAAATGATATAGGGCAAAAAAATTTGATGTTTTGAAACCCCAAACATGTGTTCCTCGGAATTTCCTCGGAATATTCCGAGGAAATTCCGAGGAACAATATAAACCAACAGAAATACATGCATAGGATATTCTTTTTCCTCGAATTAATGAAATATCCGAGGAAATTCCGACGTATATTTAAGTGTCCGTCGGAATTTCCTCGGAATATTTTCATTTAACCGGGCAAACCAGCTGCGAAATATTTCGCCAAAATTGAAATTAAAAAAACCGAGGAAATTCCGACGGAAACTATCCGTTGGACCCTAGGTTTTATAACGACGAAACACTTCTTCTTCCCCATTTCTCTCTTCTTCCTCTCCGGCTCCTCTCCCTCCTCTCCGGCGATCTCCCCCTTCTCTCTCTTCTTCCTCTCCGGCGAATCCTCTCTAAACCTACAAAAATCATGTAAGGACCCTATCTCACTCTCTTAGGTTCTATTTGTTAGGTTTTTGTGTAGATTTGATAGATTTTTGTTAGGGTGATTGGTTAGGATTGTGATTTGGTTGTATAATAGGTTTAGAATTGTGATTTGGTTGAATAATTTGTTTTGTTGAATTGATTTAGAATTTTTTTATAAATTTTTTATTATTTTTGTATTTATAAAATCGATTTTTGTATCTAAATTCGATTTTTGTGTATAAATTTGATTTTTTGTATAAACGATTTTTGTATATAAATTCGATTTTTTGGATTTTACAAAACTTTTTTTGTATATAAATTCAATTTTTTGGATTAGGTTCAACCGATCCGGAAACGGGATCAGCGCATGGATCAACCGTATGATGTACTCGGCCCTCGACAAGGGACATCCGACTTTCACTGACTTCCCTACCGACAAGCAGCATCTGTGGTTTCGTCAGTTTGCGGTAAGTATTCTAATTTTTTACTTATATTTTTAATCTTTAATATAAATTTTCTATTAATTGTGTTTTTTTTCAGCAAGAATTCAACTGGAATTCCGATGAGACGCTCTTTATCTATCACCACTTCGTCCATAAAATTATGGACAACTATGGGAAGCAGATCCACGAGTGGAAGAAGAAGTGAGAAATCAACAAGGTTGTTTTTAATTTATTAAACTATTTTTTAATTTATTAAACTATTTTTTTTTTTTTATTAAAAGGTCCCAAAGTCGATAAACAACACGGTCTGTACGAAGTTGTGCGCATTGGGATAATGAAGAGATGAAAGAAACTTCTTCCACCAACTCCACCAACCGCAGGAGCGACCGTAAAGGGAAGGGCGTCTTCAAGCATAACTTGGGTGCTCAATCTATTGCCTCTTTGGGGGATCGCATGGTAAGTTCAGCCGCTTTTTCTTCAATTATTTAAGTTTTGAAATTTTATTTTTTGTGCATTTCTTCTAATTTCTAATGTTTCTTTCATTTATGTTTTTTTCAAGGCGGAAGAAAATGATGGCAAGCTGGTTGATGATCTCGCCCTAATGAAGAAGGCGTATACCAACAAGAAGACCGGCCAGATTGATGACGGTCTTGTGAGGGAAGTGGTCACCCTCGTCCAAACTCAGGTGCAAGACGAAGTGTCTCACCTTCAAACCGAGGATGACGATTCGACGGCTTCCGAGGAAAAATGAATTTCCGAGGAGTTATTTCCGAGGACTTGTTTCGTCGGTATGTCGTCGGAATAACGTTATTCCGACGACATACCGACGATTTTTTTCCCTTGATATACCTATTTATATAATCTTTAAAAAAATTGGAAGTCAAGACACCCATATCCGGCCCTGATCATAATCTCAGTGAGAAACAAACGCAGATCGAACCAAAGAATAGTCCAGATCTTCCCTGTGTTCTTCACTTTAAGGGTTGGACATATAACGATATATGTTCGTCTTAGCGTAAAAACAAAACATGGCCGGAAAAAGAAGTATTATATTCTTATAAATGGTGCATGATTTTGGAAAACTTCATACTTTAAAACAAATAAAAACCTTAATCTAATCCTAGTCAAGATAATAAACCTCTTACGCCAGAGAAGCACAAACAGAGGTGGAGAACAACGTGCGCTCCTCTTAACAAAAGTTTTAACAATATATATCATTCTCTCTGCATGCATCTTCTTCACAACCAATCTCTCTCTCTGTCAAGAAGAGGACAAATAAAAAACAAAAGAAAAAAACAAAATGAGACTCAATTTCTTTGTTTGCTTATTACTATTTCTCATCACAGTTTCAATGAATTTTAAAGAGACATTATCCTTCAGAAGAAGAGATATGACAAAACTTTCAGAATACCAAGACAAGATCCAAGAAAGACTCGCGATCACTCCCACTCTCCCACGATTGTCCTCTTCTTCTCACTTTCCAAAAATAGTAAGCTTCTACAAAATGGTATATATATATACGTGTTTATAAATTGTGAGTTGTTTGTACAGGTGGGGAAGGTGATATACCCGATTGGTTACGGAGCTGATCCGACTGGTAGACAAGACAGCAGTGACGCAATACTTGAAGCTTTAACCGACGCTTTTAAGTTGCAAACCGGGCTTCACATGATGCCACATGTAGCTGATCTAGGAGGTGTAGTTGTTGATCTCCCGGCCATTACAAGAACGGGAAACCTATCAGGTTCCCTTCCTCCGGCGGTGGAAATCTAGTGGTTAGTCCCTGAGATTAAATCTGGAGTCTTGCTTAAGCATTTTTACAAAAAAAAATATATATGTATATATATTGACATTAGCAATAGCGTGTTTTTGGTCTTCGAACTTTAGTTTAGTCATAACTCATAAGACTATGCTACAGGCTTTTTTCTAGTTACCTTAATTGGTATATGACTTTTTTCGATTTTTCAGTTTAGTTTTTTTCTCGAACGGATTCATTTAGGATTTAGGTTTAGTTTGGTTGATTTACCCATAACATCATCTCTAAATTCCTAACATCATCTAAAAATGGGCACAGATCAAGTAGTTGTATTTCCAATATATTTGATATTCCGACTTGGTTTATATGAGTAGTTGAAATTTAGACATATATTTGTTTTTTAAAACAAATACTTGTTCATTCTCCCTTTTCCTACGCGCACATCTCCTCTTTTGGTAAGCATCCAATATCATTTCAAGTACTTGCTAAATTATAGTTGACTTGCAAGTTACTTTTATTATTTTATTAGAAAAATTGCCACAAATACCGCGTTCATAGTACCATTTTTCATGTTTATACTAACTAGTTTTACCATCACTTTTAATGAAATGTAAAATACATTTATATCCTAAAGTTAACTAATCTAGACTTAGGGTTTAGAGTTGATGGGTGGCTAGGATTTTTAAAAACTGAAATTTAGGATTCCAATAAATATATAAATAAATACTTAAAAAATAGAAAAAATTTTAAAAATAGCTTCAAACATAATTTTCGATTTTCAAAAAAAAATTGAAAAAAAAATTCAAAAATTTTTTTTATAAAAAGTTCGAATTTGAAAAAATATAATTCGAAAACATAAAATTTTTTTTTGAAGAATATATTTTTGAAAATGTCTCTTTAGAGGTGGTAAAGATGAATAATTGTACTATGAAAGTGGTAAATATGAAATTCTCCGTTTTTATTACTTGTTACTTGTAAACTATTTACAAGATATTTAATAATTATTTGTAACTTATTTAATAATTTGGTGGAATTCTAAATTAAATCACTTCATTTTTAAGAAATAAAAACTCATTTGTTTTTATGTTTAAATTCATTTACGAAAATAGAATACAAACTATATAATTTAGGAAAATATATTTTTATTCATTAGTAAAAAATGAGTAACAAGTCAACAACATCAAATAGTTACTTGTATTTTAGTACTAAACTAGGTGGTAACCCGCGCCTTGCGCGGAGTGATGGATTAAAAGAGATTATAACTTTAAAACTATATAGACTAATTTATTGGAGTATTTTAATTATATTTTATGGAAATACATCTAAAAGAGTAAGTAAAGACTTATATAAATTTATTATGAATTTAAGATGAAAAAAAAGCAAGAGCATTATTGTTTTCATAATATAAATTATGAATATAAAATAAAATGAAACATATGCAACAGAATAATAAAATATGAAAGAAACAAATTTATAAAGAAACAAATAAAAAATTGATAAAACCACAACTACTGTTAGAAGTGTCTTCAGAACTCGTGGTTTGCAATTCTATAGAAAGCCATAACAAAGTATCAACTTACCAAACTAAACACATATATTTACCAAATTCAGTAAACGAAATGTTATACCTCTTTCTGAAAACATCGATTTCTGGAACATCGTTACTTTCAAAAATAATTTTTGAAACCCATCATTGTTAATCACATTCTTTAATCGACCTTATCATGATAAAAAAAACAATGTAAGCATAATCAAAGACGAAATTCATGAATTTTTTTTTGTATGTAGAAAAATAGTAGGTTTTGATGTGGATGAATTTCAGTCTAATGTTATATACAGGGATCACTTATAGGGTTTCGCTTATGAAAGATTAGAGAGAAAAAAGTATTATCTCGCCTAAATCAAATCGAATTAATCCCTAACTTTTTGCTGCCAATTTTAAAATTATGGAAAGTAATATAATTAAGAAATCAACGTATAGGAAACAAAATTAACTTTGTAAATTAACTTGATCGAATATAACCAGATTGACGTGTTGTGATGGGTTGAGTCCTTAATTTCAGAATCTTGGTGCTTAATCTAAGGAATTGAATAGAATTTGTATAGGACTTTAAATTAATAAATAATTGTAGCACAAATTGTTCTAATTTCCATACGAATACTTGTCTGAGTCAAAACTTTCCTATAATAATTTTTCGAATGCTAATTTTTGAATATATAATGGAAAGTAAATAAATTTAATAATATTTGCCCAATATATATGGCATTCAATGTCGATCTTCCGTGTTCTAGTGTGAATCAAGAAATAATTTTTCGAATGCCCAATATATATGGCAATTAATTTATACATTCAATGATTTGAAATATTGGGCAAATATTATTAAATTGCATTGAAAAATTGCCATGTATATAGTCACTAAATTTGTTTGGGTACCACCTAGTACATACAAGATTAAAAAGGATTAGATTATGCATTATATTATATATAATATTTAAAATATATGCTTACATAGTACATATACCATTAAAAAAGAAGTTAGATTATGCATTATATTTATGTAGTAAACTATAGTTTATTAGAAATATAGCAACTTTCTACAACGTTGACAATATATGGTCCTATTTTTTTCAAACTACTAAATGTGTTATCACTCTATATAAAACTCATACACCAATATTATATTTTGTAGAATGAAAATCATCCAATAAGAAATATATGAAATAAAAACTTGTTTACAATGCGATAATGATTACAATACAGTTGACTACTATTGTTAGGTTGCAAAAAAAAAATACAGCCAAGAAAGAATGAGAAGATATAAGCATGAAAGCAATAAATACATTTTTAAAACTCGCATGAAAATAAGAGATATATGTATAATCCATCAAAACCAATTATATTATGCATAAACATGAAACTTAAATGTCCAATGGCACTATATGTAATTAGTCTAGGCAAGCAAGGGTTATTCACTAAATGCTATGAGAAGAGCTCTCATGATGACACATAAGTAATTGCAATCTTGATAATAACACATGAGGCAAAGGTTTATTATTTACAATGCTCCTCAAATAATAGTAAAGGGATGATACTTGTTTTATATTTGTAAGTAATTTAAACAAATTACTTGATATTCGACTCGGTCAAGCCAAGTAGAAACAAAGTAGCAAAGCTAATGACGGGTAACAAGTAATTATGCTCATCCCTAACGCTCATCCCTAACGTCATCCCCAATCTTATATTAGTCCTTGTTTAGTGGTAGTTTTGTGTCTGTTTGCTTCCTGGTTGCGTTTTTTTTTCAGCTACTAGTCATCTTGTAATTTTGGTCAAAAATATAAAATTAGAAATTTTAACATTTTACCAAATAAATGTTTGAATCTTTGTCTATTTAATTATTGGTGTAATTCAGGTAAAAGGTGGGACTTTCCGAGCATCGAACGTGTTTCCTGGTAACCGGCATCTTATCGAACTCGTCCCACCAAGCTCCGGGATCTTCTTCGAGGACGTGACTTTTCGTGACATTCTATTCGACTCAAGCTTCAGAGGAGGGGGAATTTTGGTAATCAACTCAGCTCGTATCCGTATAACGAATTGCTACTTCCTCCATTTCACAACACAGAGGGTTAACGTCAAGGGAGGCCACGAGACATACATTTCAAACTCCTTCTTCGGACAACATTCAACAGTAGGGGGGAGACAAACAAGAACCATCATTCTCCGGGACGGGAATCGATCTCTCGAGCACCGATAACGCCATTACTGATGTAGTAATCTTCTCCGCTGGGATCGGTATCTCCTTGAGTGGCGAGGCCAATATGGTCACGGGAGTGCATTGCTACAATAAGGCTACATGGTTCGGTGGAATCGGCATACTAGTGAAGTCACATTTAACGAGGATAGACAACTGTTATCTGGACTACACAGGTATAGTAATTGAAGATCCTGTTCACGTTCATGTCACAAACGCTCTCTTCATAGGAGATGCGAACATCGTGTTGAGATCGGTACACGGGAAGATCTCCGGGTTAAGCATCGTTAACAACATGTTTAGCAGTAAATCGAGAAAAAATTTCCAGATCGTGAAAGTGAAAGGAAATTTTCATGAGATTGATCAAGTTGTGATTGATCAGAACAACGTATCAGGGATGATGTTGAAGTCAACGATAGGGAAGTCAAAGGTTTTTGGGAATGGGACAAGATGGGTCGTTGACTTTTCACATGTCTTGGTATTCCCTAACCGGATAAACCATTACCAGCATTCGTTTTTGGTTCGGTCGGGACAGATTGTTGCGAGTGCAGTGACAGAGGTTTCTAATAATGTGGTAGTTGTAGAAACTGATAGAGCTGTAGCTGGAACTGTTTCAGTAATTGTGCATCAGTAAAACATCCATGCTCATCGTTGTCCTAATGAGAAAGCTTGCTTGGAACATTTTGCGTTGAACAAACCATCATCGTTTTGAGACATGAACTGAATAAAGTCATACACTACAAGAAAACAGCAAGGATTAGCAAGGATTCTGAGAGAAAAAATCGTCGGAATTTCGTCGGAATATCGTTATTCCGACGACATACCGACGAAACAAGTCGTCGGAAATAATTCCTCGGAATTTCTTCTTTCCTCGGAATTTCTTCTTTCCTCGGAAATCCCTCGGAATTTTCCGACGGAATTCCGAGGAAACAAACTTCCGAGGAAATTCCGAGGATCACTAGTTTGTCGGAAATGTCCTCGGAATCTACCGAGGGAGAACTTCGTCGGGATATTTCCTCGGACGTTCATCGATCGATGCGTTTTTGGACATATATACATCGATCGATAGGAATATACCGACGGACATATTCCTCGGAATATTCCGAGGAACATGTCCCTCGGTATATTCCGAGGAACCGGTTCCTCGGAATATTCCGAGGGAAATGTCCCTGGAACAGTTCCTCGGTATATTCCGAGGAACAGGTCCCTCGGTATATTCCGAACGTTTTTTGTAAACAGATCGATCGATGGATTTATGTCCAAAAACGCATCGATCGATCGAGTAAAAAATATAATTAATTTCCTCGGAATGTAAAAAATATTAATTTTTAAAAAAAAAAAAATTTCTGAAATTTAAATTCGAAAATATGAAATTAAAATTAAAATTGAAATCATATTAATTAATATTCAAAGTTTCACAAATAAAAATAAAACATTCCGAGTTTTTGGAAAAAAAAAAAACTACGGGTCTGGCACGTCCGGGAACACCTCGTTCGGGTACATCCTCTGCATCATCTCCATCATTTGCTGGTTCAGCCTCCTCTGTGCCTCATAGCCCGCCTGTTGAGCCGCCATCTGGGTCTCCAACAAAGATATACGATCATCTTTGTCCTTCAACTGAGCCGTAAGTACTTCTGGATCAACAAAGGGCGGTGGTGCAGAAGAAGGAGGAACCGACCGGGTGCGACGACCCAAACCGACCAAACGTCCCTTCTTCTTTGGAACCGACTGAATAGAAAATAGCCAAATTTACAAATTTAAACCAAGAAATAAATGAATTGAACTTTAAAAAAAAAGAACTTACGGATTCAACGATTTCGTTGATTCGAAACCGGGACAAGTTGGTCGAAGCCGTCGAAGCGTCATCCTCGGTTTGAAGCTGAGACACTTCGTCTACCACCTGAGTTTGGACCAGGTCGACCACGTCCCTCACAAGACCGTCATCAATCTGGCCGGTCTTCTTGTTGGTATACGCCCTCCTCATTAGGGCGAGATCATCAACCGGCTCGCCATCATTTTCTTCCGCCTTGAAAAAAAACATAAATTAAAGAAACATTAGAAATTAGAAGAAATGCACAATAAATTAAAATTCTGAAACTCAAATAATTGAAGAAAAAGCGGTTGAACTTACCATGCGATCTCCCAGAGTGGCAATAGATTGAGCACCCAAGTTATGCTTGTAGATGCCCTTCCCTTTACGGTCGCTCCTGCGGTTGGTGGAGTTGGTGGAAGAAGTTTCTTTCGTCTCTTCCTTATCCCAATGCGCACACAACTCCTTCCAGACCGTGTCGTTCATCGACTTTGGGACCTTTTAATAAAAAAAAAAGAAAATAGTTTAATAAATTAAAAATAGTTTAATAAATTAAAAAATTGTTTAATAAATTAAATCGAACCTTATTGATTTCCCACTTCTTCTTCCACTCGTGGATCTGCTTCCCATAGTTGTCCATAACTTTATGGACGAAGTGGTGATAGATAAAGAGCGTCTCATCGGAATTCCAGTTGAACTCTTGCTGAAAAAAAAACAATTAGTAGAAAATTTATATTAAAGATTAAAAATATAAGTAAAAAATTAGAATACTTACCGCAAACTGACGAAACCACAGAACCTGCTTGTCGGTAGGGAAGTGAGTGAAAGTCGGATGTCCACTGTCGAGGGCCGAGTACATCATACGGTTGATCCATGCGCTGATCCCGTTCCCGGATCGGTTGAACCTAATAAAAAGAATAAACGGTTAATAATGAATCCAAATTTAAAGAAAAAAAAATGTTTAATTACCATGTTTGACCCCGTCCATGTGGATACGGAGTGAGATACGGAAGATGGTCACGACCGGGCTGTTGAACCAACTCCGCAACACGCATCACTCCCGGAGGACCCGGAGGAACAGGAGCGGATGCAGCAGCGGGAGCGAGAGGAGCAGGAGCGGGTGCAGCAGAGGGAGATGTATGGTTGGAGCTGTGGGGCGAAGGGGAATCCTGAAAATGGCTGGAATCCCGAGACTGGCTCCCCGTACCACCACGACCACGACGCTGTCGAGGCCGGGTCTGATCATCATGAGACCTGTAAATTAAAAAAATATATTTAATAAATAGAAAAATATATAAATTAATTTTTTTAAAAAAAATCCCAAATAATTTAATCACAAAAAAGATTTATATATATTAAAAATATTTAATAAATATATAAAAATAGTTCTAATAAACAAAAAATAGTTTTAATAAATAAAAATAGTTTAATAATTACAAAAAATAGTTTTAATAAAATATATATATTAAAAATATTTTTAAATCCCAAATAATAGTTTTTAATCACAAAAAAGTTTTATAGATATTTAAAATGTTTTGTAAAATCCAAAAATCGAATTTATATACAAAATGTTTTTTGTAAAATCCAAAAAATCGAATTTATATAGAAAAATCGATTTGTAAAATACGAAAATCGATTTTATATACAAAAATCGATTGTATAAATACAAAAAAAAATAAAAAATTATAAAAAAATTCTAAATCAATTCAACAAAACAAATTATTCAACCAAATCATAATTCTAAACCTATTATACAACCAAATCACAATCCTAACCAATCACCCTAACAAAAATCTATCAAAACTACACAAAAACCTAACAAATAGAACCTAAGAGAGTGGGATAGGGTCCTTACATGATTTGTGTAAGAGAAGGGGGAGATCGCCGGAGATATCGTCGGATTTCAGGGGGAAATCGCCGGAGAGAAGAGAGGAGTCGCGCAGAGGAAGAAGAGAGAAATGGGGAAGAAGAAGGGGCTCGTGGTTATAAAACCTAGGGTCCGACGGACATTATCCGTCGGAATTCCGTCGGAATTCTAATTTCAATTTTCGCGAAATATTTGCCCGGTAAAATGAAAATATTCCGAGGAAATACCGAGGAACTAGTGTTTGGGGTTTCAAAACATCAATTTTTTTTGCCGTATTTCATTTCTTATACAATTGTAATGCATACCATTGAGGATTCTTTGTATAGATGAGCATAAACCATGAAATAACAAATTTCAAAACTAATTGAAAGTATTCCCTTTACCGTTCATTAAAAGGTATAAGTGTTTCTCTTATGTTGTGGGATTTCGTTCATACAATCGGAAAAGTGTTAATTATACGGTAAGGAACAAATATTTGACTTCATAATGAACGTAAGACACTTAATAAGGGTTATATAGGTGTTATTCAAACCGCAAAACGTTGTTTTCGGTTTAAAAACCCTATTTCCTCGGAATTTCCTCGGATTATTCCGAGGGAACTCCGAGGAAACCCTCTTCTTCCTCGGAATTTCCTCGGAATATTCCGAGGAAATTCCGAGGAACTAGTGTTTGGGGTTTCAATACGTCAATTTTTTTTTATAAACGGATCGATCGATGTATATATATCCAAAAACGCATCGATCGATCACTAAGATGGACCGGACCGTAAGAATGTGATCGATCGATGAGATTATCCCATCGATCGATCGAGAATCTCAAGTGTTCCTCGGAATGTCCTCGGAAAATCTTGTAAGTTTTTTTATAAACGGATCGATCGATGGATATATGTCCAAAAACGCATCGATCGATCACTAAGATGCACCGGACCGTAAGAATGTGATCGATCGATGAGATTATCCCATCGATCGATCGAGAATCTCAAATGTTCCTCGGAATGTCCTCGGAAAATCTTGTAAGTTTTTTTATAAACGGATCGATCGATGGATATATGTCCAAAAACGCATCGATCGATCACTAAGATGGACCGGACCGTAAGAATGTGATCGATCGATGAGATTATCCCATCGATCGATCGAGAATCTCAAATGTTCCTCGGAATGTCCTCGGAAAATCTTGTAAGTTTTTTTATAAACGGATCGATCGATGGATATATGTCCAAAAACGGATCGATCGATCACTAAGATGGACCAAAGCGTAAGAATGTGATCGATCGATCCGTATTTGTTCAAAAAGCATCGATCGATGCGTGTGCGGGAAACAGAATTATAAGGCAAAACCCGACCTTTTTTGGATCTAAACCTCAGAACTCTCATCCCCTCCGATTTCCCCTATAATTCGCCCCCCCTTTCTCTCTCTATAATCATCCGATTTGAACAATTTTGGGCTCTATTCCCCTTGATTTTTCGAGCTCTACCTGATTCCTACACTCGTTTTCACCCTAAGACAGGTATACTCCGCGAATCTCCACATTCTGAAATCGTGTTCTTGAGCAATTTTTTGGGTTTTGTGAATTTCTTATTTCCGTGTTGATTCCTTGATCAAATATGCATGAAACAGATGTTTAAACATGGAATAGAACACAATTGTCTGTGATCAACGAGTTTGGAACAGGATTTGAGATGATTTAGGGATTGAGAATTTTTTTCAATTTGGGTTTTTTTTTCACAACTCGATTTCGCCTTTCATTTTCATGTTGCTTTGAGTTCTTAATTGATTATAACCATGTTGAGAGCAATGATTCTATTTTGTAGAGAATGAAGCGCACGAAAACATCAGCAAAGAAGAACACACAAGAAGAGGGTTCGTCTCAGCGAGAGAAGCAAAGGCCAAAGAAGTGGGATAAGTCTGATACCACCCACTACAACAACATGAAGAAGGTAGCCGTTCCGGCTACACAACTAGCATGTCCTGAGACGATGACAATATTGGGAATCAAAGCAGACATTGAAGGGCTGTTCCAGAACATGGGTCTAGGCCAACTATGCAACCTCAACGAACCCACTTATCCGGAGTTGGTACGCCAGTTCATAGCATCCGCATACGTCAGCCATCCCGATGATAGCCATCAGGAAGGTTTTCTGGCATTCGTAGTGCAGAAAGTATACTATGAGGTATCTTTCACAGACCTCTGCGGACTATTTGGATTGAGTGCAGGGGAGAGGACATCTGGTCTTTATTGGACTTCAGAGCTGTTGAACTTCTGGGAAACGATTGGCACAGGGGTTTATAGATCTTCTCAGGCAAAGGAGTCACTTATCCGGAGCCCAGTACTGAGATATGCCACACGCCTCATTGGCTCATTGCTATACGGGACAACCACAGCCGCATCAGTCACGCAATGGGAGTTGTGCCTCCTGTACCAAGGTGTGAGGCATTTGCTACCGGCATTTGGAAACTCTACATTCCCACCTGCTACTGCCTTCAACATGGGAGCGGTGCTGGCCGCAAACTTAGCAGGATACAAGGGGAAAGTAACCAAATCCAAGAGCAATGCATGTGGATTTGGTGCAGTGATTACTCGGATCCTTAGACATGTGGGTGTAGACTGCGAGAACCAGCAGGTAGCACTGGACAGATCGAACAACATTGCTTGGAACTACCTGGATGTCAAAAATCTTGTAAGTAAGGAGTTCATAGCTGGTCCCCACTCGAGGATCGATCGGGATGGTCCTTACGTCTACGTATTCCAGGACCGAGCGAAGAAAACACTCTACTGCCACCTGCCTCAGATCGGCCTGACTGCTCTACTTTCAGAGGCTGCAGTTGAGTTCCTACCCCCTGCTACCGCACTAGTAGACAAGCCATCCTTTTTCACGCCAAAATATCAGACCAAAGGCAAGGCCGTGGTTGATGAAGAAGGAGAAGATGAGGCTGCACAAGCCATTCCAGATGATTCACAACCCCATCAGCTACTCCCATCAGACTCCAGCCAGTACAAGCTGCAAGAGCTTCCACCGAACGCCACTTCGCGCCAGCAACAACATTGGAGAGATCAGAGCATAAAGACAAACAACGACATGCTACACAAGATCTGGGCTGCCATTTCACGTATCAGGCCGTGTCGTTGCCAAAAGGATGATGTAGTTCATCGGGACAACTCTCCATCCAGCTCTGGTTCGGGTTCGAGTGGTACACACAGGGTAAGAAAGAGGTCCAAGAGACCCAACGATGCAGGAACATCTGGAGCAGGAGACGAGGAGTAGGAGCTATCACCGGCCAGTATTGCCATTTGATTTCCGACCGCGCTATTTTATTTTCTTTTCTATTCTAACATTTTATGGTCTTATTTTCTGTTAATTTTGAACTTAGTTTTTTTTTTCTTAATTATGAGTTCGTATTTCTTTTACATGGTTTCTTCGTTTTATTTGGTTGTGTTTTGAGTAGTTTTTAATTCGTATTCAGCTTTGCCTTGCTAGATAAACCAAATAACTAATATCCGAGGAAAGAGTTTATATCAAGTGTTCCTCGGAATTTCCTCGGTATTTCTTAAAAAAAAAAAAAAAATCAATGGTAGTCTGTTTCCGAGTCATCATCACCAGATGAATCTGAATCTGGATCTTGGTGAAACTCTCCAATCACTGGTTCATCCTCTATGTGAACGACGGCTTCCTCTCCAAAGTCGGTTAAATCGACAACAAGGCCAACTCCAGCTAAATCTTCTGCTGCACTTAAGTTGCCGGATGTGCTTGGTTGTAGTGGGTCTTCCAGCTCAGAACTTCCCTGAACTCGGCCTCTCGGGTTGAGTCTTGTAACAGTAACCCATGGATCATCTCTGTTCCTTACCCGGGGGTACTTGATATAACAAACCTGTAACATTTAAAAAAATTATAAATTAATACACATGATGATGAATCATTCTGAATAATTAACATTTAATTACCTGATCGGCCTGAGAAGCAAGAATGAAAGGATCATAATATTGCAGCTTTCGCCTCGAATTTACTGATGTAACACCAAATGCATCTGTTCTCACACCTCGATCTGGAGTGTTGTCGTGCCAATCACAATAGAAAACAGTACAACGCAATCCAACCATGCCCAAATACTTGATTTCCAAAATCTCATGTATGTGTCCGTAGTATACATCATCTCCTGATGCAGAACAAACGTCAGCATCATAAGTCGTACTCGAACGTCTCCTCTTCTGAGTTGTGAATGCATATCCTCGAGTACAAAATCTCGGATATGACTTCACAACAAAGTTTGGTCCAACGACCATCTCACGTATCCAATCGTCAAATGTTTCACCTCTGGCCAAACCAGCAGACACCTATTAATACACTACAAGAAAACACAGTTTTAGCAAGGAAATTTAACGAGGAAAACTATTCCTCGTGAAATTACGATGACTTAACGATGAAATTGCGAGGAAATAAAGTTTCGTCGTAATGGCCTTGTAAAATACCGAGTAAAGATTTTCCTCGTAAAATCGTCGTAAGTTAACGTGGTTTTTCCGAGAAAAATGTGTTTCGTCGCAAATTCGTCGTAATTTTAGCATGATTTTTACGAGGAAATAACTTACGAGGAAAGAACGAGAAATCCACCAACTTAACACGTTTTTTTTGCCACCAACCTAATTTTTCGTCGTAAATTCCTAGCAAAATTCAACTACCAGATTCGAAAATTTTCTATATATATGGAGGTTTGAACATAATTTTAAGCACACCAACAAGAAAAAAAAAGTGAAAAAAATGTCGGGCTTGGGAAATATTTTCGAGTTGCGGAGGTGGATGTATATGCATAGAGATGCTAACGGGAGAGTGACGAAAGAATATCTTGCTGGGTTGGAGCGTTTTATGCATCAAGCAGATTCTACACCGCTCGCCCAAGAAAGCGGTAAAATATTCTGTCCTTGTAGGAAATGTAACAATTCAAAGTTGGCAAATCGTGAAAATGTTTGGAAGCATTTAGTAAATAGAGGTTTCACGCCAAATTATTATATCTGGTTTCAACATGGAGAAGGTTATAGTTATGATCAGAATGAAGCTAGTAGTAGTAATAACAACTTTCAAGAAGAACCGGTTGATCATCAATTGCATAATGCACATAGTTACCATCAGGAGGATCAGCCGATGGTAGATTATGATAGGGTTCATGATATGGTAACTGATGCATTCGTAGCTCATGATGATGAAGATGAAGAACCTAACATAGATTCAAAAAAGTTTTATGAAATGTTAGATGCGGCAAATCAACCACTTTACAGTGGTTGTAGAGAAGGTCTCTCTAAATTGTCATTGGCTGCTAGAATGATGAATATTAAAACTGATCACAATCTACCTGAAAGTTGCATGAACGAATGGGCAGATTTATTTAAAGAGTATTTGCCGGAAGACAATGAGTCTGCTGATTCTTATTATGAGATTCAGAAACTGGTTTATAGTCTTGGGTTGCCTTCGGAGATGATAGATGTTTGCATCGACAACTGCATGATCTACTGGGGAGATGATGAGAAGTTGGAAGAATGTCGATTCTGCAAGAAACCACGATTCAAGCCGCAAGGAAGGGGACGTAATAGGGTACCGTACCAAAGGATGTGGTACCTACCAATTACAGATAGATTGAAAAGATTGTACCAATCGGAGCAGACTGCTGGAAAGATGAGGTGGCATGCCGAGCATACTCAGACGGATGGTGAGATGACTCATCCATCAGATGCAAGAGCCTGGAAACATTTTAACAAAGTACATCCGAATTTCGCTAGCAATAGCCGGAATGTGTACCTCGGATTATGCACAGATGGATTTAGTCCATTTGGAATGTCAGGGAGACAATATTCATTGTGGCCTGTCTTTCTTACGCCATACAACCTGCCACCGGAGATGTGCATGCAACGGGAGTTTTTATTCTTGACCATATTAATACCCGGTCCGAAGCATCCAAAAAGGTCACTTGATGTTTTCCTACAACCACTGATAAAAGAGTTGAAGGATTTGTGGTCAACAGGGGTGAGGACGTATGACTGCTCAACGAAGAAGAATTTTACGATGCGAGCTATGCTTTTGTGGACCATAAGTGACTTTCCTGCCTATGGGATGTTGTCTGGATGGACTACACATGGGAGATTAGCTTGTCCATATTGTAATGGAACGACAGATGCATTTCAACTGAAGAATGGTAGAAAGACAAGTTGGTTCGATTGTCACCGTCGATTTCTTCCAGTTGGCCATCCGTACCGAAGAAACAAGAATTTGTTTAGGCACAAAAAGGTTGTGAGAGACACTCCTCCTCCATATCTAACTGGAGAACAAATTGAAGCGCAAATCGACTACTACGGAGCTAACGAAACAGTTCGCTGGGGTGGTAATTGGCATGTCCCTCGTAATATGCCTGATTCTTACGGTGTTCATCACAACTGGCACAAGAAGAGTATATTTTGGGAGTTACCATATTGGAAGGATCTCCTTCTGCGCCACAACCTTGATGTGATGCATATAGAGAAGAATTTCTTTGAGAACATCATGAATACAATATTGAATGTCCCAGGGAAGACAAAAGACAACATAAAATCGAGGTTGGACTTGCCGGATATTTGCTCAAGAAGTGAGTTACATATAAAAAGCAATGGCCAAGTTCCCGTTCCAATTTTTAGATTGTCTTCAGAAAAAAAGTCGGTTTTGTTCAATTGGGTGGCATCAGAAGTGAAGTTCCCTGATGGGTATGTTTCAAATCTTTCAAGATGTGTTGAAAAGGGTCAAAAGTTCTCCGGGATGAAGAGTCATGATTGTCATGTCTTTATGCAACGACTTCTGCCATTTGCATTTGCGGAGCTACTTCCAACAAACGTACATGAAGCACTTGCAGGTAGTTTACAATAGGACAATAATATTAAATTGGTTTAGTTTACAATAATAGTATTTGACTAACAATGTGTTTAATTGTTTTTGGAATAGGCATTGGAGCATTTTTCAGGGATTTGAGCACACGCACTCTTAAAGAAGAAGTCGTAGAACAGCTTCAGGAGAACATTCCTATCTTATTGTGCAACTTGGAGAAGATATTTCCTCCAGGCTTTTTTGACGTGATGGAGCATCTAGCTATCCACCTCCCATATGAGGCATTGCTTCGTGGACCGGTACATTACGGATGGATGTATCAGTACGAGCGAGCCATGAAATATTTGAAGGGAAAAGCAAAGAACCTCGCCAAAGTTGAAGGTTCTATAATTGCTGGAAGTTTGACAGAAGAAGTTTCTCACTTCACATCGTACTACTTTGCGTCAAAAGTACGTACACGAAGAAGAGCTCCAAGAAGATATGATGATGGTGGCGTTGCGCCCACATATGCAGTTGTTGGTGTTCCAGAAATCTTTAGCCAGATTGGACGACTTGGTGGGAAATCAAAACAGGTTTGGTGGTCGAGTGAAGAAGACGCTCATAGTGCACACACCTATATTCTACTCAATTGCGAGGATCCATTGATGCGTTATTTTGAAAGGTAACTTAAATTGAGTATACATTATATAATTGAGAGAGATTAATTCATGTAAAATGTGAATTTACAGCATGTTTGTTTCACAAGTCGAAGAAACATTTCCTGGTATATCCACAAGTGACGTAGACAAAAGAAAAGATCAACACTTTGTTAAGTGGTTGAAGAATCAGGTATTAATCAAATACTTTTAAAATTTTCATACATGAATGATTTGTATTTCAACGTTCTTTTTATTTTTAAATAGGTTGATTATGACGACGATGCAGATTATCCTAAGTGGTTACACGAAGTAATTCAATCTCCACTTGTAAAGGTCACCACATCACAGATGTATTTCACACGAGGCTATACTTTTCACACATATGAGTATGGTAAACAGCGGGCAACCAGTAACTATGGAATTTGTGTGAAAGGAGAAACAGATTTCTACGGAATCTTGACGGAGATTATTGAAGTCGAATTCCCAGGGATATTGAAGCTAAAATGCGTCCTCTTCAAGTGTGAATGGTTCGACCCCGTCGTCAATAGAGGTGTTCGGTTGAACAAATTCGGTGTAGTAGATGTCAACGGTGGCCGGAGGTACAACAAATTCGAGCCCTTCATCTTAGCTTCACAAGCAGACCAAGTTAGCTTCCTTCCATACCCACGGATGAGAGAGTCGGGTATAAATTGGTTAGCCGTGATCAAAGTTACACCTCGAGGACGAATCATCGTAGGAGAAGAACCACCATTGCAAGAAGAACAAATAAATGAAGTTCATGAACCTGAACAAGAAATTGATGACATCCTTCTCATTGATCCGCATAATCACGAGTATGAAGATCTTACCGAAGATCCCACGGAGGAAGCTGTTGAAGACGAGTTTCATGTAAATGATGATGTTTCAAGTGATGACGAGAATGTCGATGAATCCGATTAATGTATTTCATATTTGTATGAGTTTGATTTATTATATATAATTAAAGATAATGGGAGTTTATTTATAAATAAGATATCGACATTAATTATAAGTAAAGGAATTGTGTTTTTATAATTTTCGGTTTGGATTAGAATGAATTGCTTGAGGTTAAAGGATAGAAGTGTTTGATATATGAAGTAGAAGATAAAGAAGATGTGGTTTGGGATTTGGGGTTTCGTTTTAGGGGTTTAGAGACAGTCGTCGTACTTTCCACGTTATCTCACGGGAATTTACGACGATTTATAATACATTACCTCGCATATTCCACGGTAACAGTAAACGTCGTAAGAGCCTCGTTAACTTACGTGGAATAAGAGACGATTTATAATTAAAAAAGCGGACCTCGCTTATTCCACGTAAGACTAAAACGTCGTAAGAGCCTCGTTAACTTACGTGGAATGAGCGAGGTTAGCTTTTTTATTTTACTTTTCGTCGTTAATTCGTCGGTAAATATACTAAAATGAAACCCAAATCCCTAAACCCCAAATGTGCAAACCCTAAAACTCCCCATCCTACTTCATATAAACTAAAAAAAAATTAATTTTCAATTTTTTTTTTATGTTTTTAAACCTTTCATATATGATTTGTAGAGTGTGTTTGATTTGTTGTGTGATATGTCAAATTCAAAATTTGTAAAATTGTTTTCCAACGTATTAAACCTTTCAAATTCAAAAAAATATATATATTGAAGTTAAAGGGTTAGAAATATATGAAGTATAAGATAAGAAATATAAGGAAGATAGGGTTTGAGGTTTGGAGATAAGAAAGATAGGGTTTGAGGTTTGGGGTTTAAAATTTTAGGGGTTAGCAAAAAAAGCCTCGCTATTTGCACGTAAAATCGATGATAAAAACAAAAATCGTCGCAAGAACGACGTTAAATAAAACACGGGCCTCTGTATATCCTCGTTAATTTGCTTGGGCCTTGCGACGAAACAAAAGACGGGCCCACGTAAAATCGATGATAAAACAAAAATCGTCGCAAGAACGACGTTAAATAAAAGACGGGCCTCTGTATATCCTCGTTAATTTGCTTGGGCCTTGCGACAAAACGAAAGACGGGCCTCTGTCTTTCCTCGTTATTTTGCGACGAATTGTCGACGAACACTAATCCTATATATAGGCGAAACCGCAGCCCTCTTCATTTCCTCTCTAATTCCTCTCTAGAGCCTTTCTATTTCCTCTCAACATGGTAACTCTCTTTCCTCTCTAAGTAGTTTAGGGAATTTAGATTAGGTGGTTAGTTTAGGGAATTTAGTTTACGAAATTAGTTTACAAAATTTAGGTTTCCTCATTTTATTAATTACGTAGTTAATACTGTTCATAATTTTTTATTTACTCTTGACTTTAATTTAGAAATTTAAATTTTGCAGACTATTCGTAGGCACCAGCGTAGTGCTCACTACTCGCAGATGTTCGGTCCACCGGGTAGTCGGTTAGACCCGTCTTCACTTCCCGGTTCTTCTTCAGCTCCTGGTTCTTCGGGTCAGCAGGAGACCGTCCCCGAGACTCAATCTTCTCAGAGAGTCTCGCCTTCTTCTACGGCATCGCCATCAGTTCCTCATGTGCCTCCTCCGGTAGCTCCTCCTCCGATGCCAGCTCCTCATGTGCCTCCTCAGATGCCCGCCCATCAGGTTCATGCTGATTTGATGGTGCCAGCGAGTTGTCCTTACTCTCAGTACACTGTTGAGGACATTCTCGGTTTGCCAGGCAGAGAAGGCTTACCGATCATAGACCCCGACCGACCTGAAGGAACTCTTTGGTATGTATGTTACATTTATTTTTTAAAATTCATTTGTGACTTTAATAAATATTTAAAACTTTGAATTTGTTTTTTTTTTCAGGTTTGGGGTTGATAACTGCCTTGCAACAGAAGTAACCGAGACGATTAAAGGTTACTTCTCCATGGCACATCCCAACTGGAAATCCACTCCGATCTACATCAGAAGGACGTGGTTCAAGATTTACGCTGTAAGTTTTTACAATTTATTCCTGATTTATATTTTTTTAAATTTTATTTTTCTAAACTAATTATTAATGTTTTTTTTTTTGCAGCAAAAATTTAATTGGTCCATGGGGGTCACTGAGAAGGTGCGGAAAGAGTTTATCGACAAGGCGAAGAAACGTTTGTTGGACACGGTCTCCAACTGGAAGGGTGACTGGATCGTGAAGGGCTATGAGCGGGGCAAACCCTCAACCATCACCACGGACGTGTGGGATGGCCTCATCCGTTACTGGAGGGATCCTGATGCCATGAGAGTCGCCCAGTCTTGCTCCGCCTCCCGTAACTCGGTAGATGAGCATGGCCACAGGGCGATGCAACATAGTACGGGCCAAAAACCACACGCCCGCGTCCGTTTGGAAATGGTACGTAATTTAAATATTTAACTTTTTGATTTTTAATATATATATATATATATAATAAAAACTTTCTTAACTATTTTTAGGCCAAGGAGTTGGGACGTTTACCGACTCTTATGGAACTTTTCGATCGGACCCACAAAAACAAGGCGGGCGCATTTGTAGATGAGAGGTCTGAGAAGATCTACAATGATGTGGCAGCTCGTATTGACGAGCGTGAGACCCAGCTGGCGCAGGAGTCCGCCGACGGATTACCCGTCGTCTTATCCACAATAGAAGTGGATAGAATTTACGAGGAGGTAAATTTTATATAAATTTTTTATTAATTCCATTTTACTTTAAAATTTAAATTTTAATATATATTTTATTGTTTTTTAAGGTCGCTCCTAAGAAAAAGGGACGTGTGTTGGGGATTGGTTCCGTCAACGATGTTCCGAGAGCGACTTCCTCTTATGGCCAGAGACGGGATGATGAAGTCTCTCAGCTGCGCGACGTGTTGGAGACGACACAACATCAGCTGTCGTCGACACAAAACGAGTTGGCCTCGACAAAATCGTCGTTCACAGCTCGTATGACTGGTCTCGAGAACTTCTTGGACGTCATAGCGGCCACAAATCCGGAATGGGAGGCCATGTTCAGGACCATGAGACAACAAAACCCCATTCCAGGCGAGACATCCGTGCAAGTCAACGAGGAAGATCTCTCGAGAAGGAGCGAGGAATTCTACGACGCGGCAATGCAGCATTAGTTTTTTTTTTGTTATTGTATTTTAAAATTCAAAACTTATTTATATATTATATAATTTCATTTTAATTCGGCCAAAAAAATTTTTCTATTCGATTTAATTTCAATTAAAATTTTATTAATAAATTAAATAAATATAATTTTTATTTATAAATTCAGTAAATAGAAAACAAAGTAATTTCGTCGCTAATTCCCGATGTATTAACGAGGAAAATTAACGACGAAATATCGAGGAACAATTATCGAGGATTTTACGTGGATTTAGTTACGATTCTATTACGACGAATTATTTTCGTGTTTCTTACGTTTTTATTACGACGAATTTATTTAGAGGTTTTTGCGTGTCTTTTACGACGAATCATTTACGAGTTTCTTACGAGGAAGCACAACGACCGCGTTACGTGGAAACCCCACGTGGTCTTTACGACGAAAACTTAATTCTTCTTTACGAGGAAAATATAACCTCGCTAATTAACGAGGAAATGGCGACGAATCTTCTCTTACGACAATCATATAACGACGAAACGCCTTTCATCGCCATTTCCTCGTAAGCCTTCTTTTCCGAGGAAATAACGACGATTTTGGCCGTCGTTAAATTTGTGTTTTCTTGTAGTGATAGCACATATATATATGTTATATCAATAAATATGAATTAGTATAAATATGTGATAAAATATATTTTAATTTGTTTAAAGCACTCACATAAGTAAACATTCATCCAGTAAATTCTCTCTGCTTCATTTCTTCTAGTTCGTCCTCTGTGGCGTATCTATACTCGAACCACTTTTCTGCCATGAAAATCCTGTATATGATGACAATAATGTAATTAATTAAGATTTAAATTTCAACTTGTTAAAATAAAAATTTGTAAGCTCATTTATTTACCTCTCATATTGTAGAACGTCTTCGCAGTTGGTGAGCAAATTTGTTTGCAAATGACTGCGCTCCTGCTCAGTAAGTCGACGGTCCTTTGGTTTTCCGCTAAGTCGTCCAACGTCTGTGAAAATGTATGGAACCGTAACATGATATGTTGCCCGTTCGCCTCTATCATCATGCCGAGCAGGTCTTCTGTTTTTGGTCTGAACTTACGAGGAAGCACAACGACCGCGTTACGTGGAAACCCCACGTGGTCTTTACGACGAAAACTTAATTCTTCTTTACGAGGAAAATATAACCTCGCTAATTAACGAGGAAATGGCGACGAATCTTCTCTTACGACAATCATATAACGACGAAACGCCTTTCATCGCCATTTCCTCGTAAGCCTTCTTTTCCGAGGAAATAACGACGATTTTGGCCGTCATTAAATTTGTGTTTTCTTGTAGTGATAGCACATATATATATGTTATATCAATAAATATGAATTAGTATAAATATGTGATAAAATATATTTTAATTTGTTTAAAGCACTCACATAAGTAAACATTCATCCAGTAAATTCTCTCTGCTTCATTTCTTCTAGTTCGTCCTCTGTGGCGTATCTATACTCGAACCACTTTTCTGCCATGAAAATCCTGTATATGATGACAATAATGTAATTAATTAAGATTTAAATTTCAACTTGTTAAAATAAAAATTTGTAAGCTCATTTATTTACCTCTCATATTGTAGAACGTCTTCGCAGTTGGTGAGCAAATTTGTTTGCAAATGACTGCGCTCCTGCTCAGTAAGTCGACGGTCCTTTGGTTTTCCGCTAAGTCGTCCAACGTCTGTGAAAATGTATGGAACCGTAACATGATATGTTGCCCGTTCGCCTCTATCATCATGCCGAGCAGGTCTTCTGTTTTTGGTCTGAACTTCTGCTGGAAAGTAGTACTCGGCAAAGTTTGAAGTTTCTTCATTGATCATCTGTGCGACTATAGAACCTTCCACCCTAGTTAAATTTTTCACCATCTTCTTCAAATGGAACATATACCGCTCATACAGATACATCCATCTATACTGCACAGGACCACCAAGTTCCAATTCTCTTGCCAGGTGAATAACAAGATGCTCCATAACATCAAAAAATGAGGGAGGAAATATCTTCTCAAGGTTTCACTGAATCACGGCTATGTTAGTCTTCAAAATTTCAATACCTTCAAGAGTCACTGATCTCGTGCATAAATCGCGGAAGAAACCACTTATCCCTGCAATTGCTTCATGAACATTTCGTGGTAATAGTTCCTTGAAGGCGAACGGAAGGAGGCGCTGCATCATTACATGGCAATCGTGGCTTTTCAAGCCAGTAAACTTTCCTTCCTTTTTGTCGATACAGTTACGCAAATTTGATGCGTAACCGTCTGGAAATTCCACATCGTTTGAAATCCAATCAAAGAACGCATCTTTTCCCGCTGCATCAAATCGGTATATGGGAAAAGGAGCCCTACCATTCTCATCAACATGAAGTTCTGAACGAGCACATATATCGACTAAATCCAGTCTTGACTTCAAATTATCCTTTGTTTTACCTTGAACATTAAGGATCGTGTTCATGAGATTGTCAAAAAAGTTCTTCTCAATATGCATGACATCTAAATTATGCCTTAGCAGATGATCCTCCCAGTATGGCAGATCCCAGAAAATACTTTTTTTTGTGCCAGTTATGTAGTTCTCCAACAGCATCTACCGGAAAACGCTCATGTCCACCGACGTCTGGCGTCCTTTCTGCACCAAAATCTCTTAGTTGTATCTTCAAATCTTTCCCACAAATTTCCGGAGGTGGACTGTCAAACACCCTCTTGTTCTTCGTAAACAAATTCCTACTCCTACGATATGGATGATCAGGTGGTAGGAATCTCCTGTGACAGTCAAACCAACACGTTTTCCTTCCGTGTTTTAGTTGGAAAGCATCAGTGTTATCTTGACAATATGGACATGATAGCCTTCCATGCGTTGTCCATCCAGACAACATACCATATGCTGGAAAATCACTTATTGTCCACATTAGTACTGCCCGCATTTGAAAGTTTTCTTTACACGAAACATCGTATGTTTCAGCACCTTGAGCCCATAGTTGTTGCAACTCATATATTAGTGGCTGAAGAAATACATCAAGTGATCTCTTAGGATGCTTTGGTCCGGGAACGAGAATCGAGAGAAACAAAAACTCTCGTCGCAAGCACAAGTTTGGGGGTAGGTTGTATGGTGTAAGAATGACGGGCCATAGAGAATACTGTCTTCCACTCTTGCCAAACGGACTGAAACCATCAGTACATAATCCAAGGTAGACATTTCTTCTCTCATACGCAAAGTCGGGATACTTTGATTGGAAATGCTTCCACGCTTTTGCATCTGAAGGATGTCTGATCTCACCATCTGTTGAGTGCTCCGCATGCCATCTCATTGGTTGCGCTGTGCGTTCAGACAGATACAACCTCTGCAACCTTTCCGTCAAAGGTAAATACCACATCCTTTTATATGGCACTGGAACTCTTCCACTCGTATCTTTATAACGAGGCTTTCCACAAAATTTGCATGTAACCCGCTGTTCATCCGCCCTCCAATAAATCATGCAGTTGTCGCTGCATACATCTATTACCTGATACGATAAACCAAGACCAGCTACGAGTTTCTGAACCTCGTAGTATGAACCAGGAGCTACATTATCCTCGGGTAGAATACCTTTTACAAAATCAGCAATCGCATCCACACAGTCTTCAGCCAAATTATAATCTGTTTTAATGCCCATCAATCTTGTAGCAGATGATAAAGCTGAATGACCATCTCTGCAACCTTCGTACAATGGTTGCTTTCCAGCATCCAACATATCATAAAATCTCCTAGCTTCTGCATTGGGTAAATCTTCCCCTCTAAAATGATCATTTACCATCTGCTCAGTACCTACACCATAATCTACATCCGTTCTAATTGGTTCTTCTAATCTAACCGCTGGCTGAGGTTCGCTAGTACTACCATGTTCATAATCAGTTTCCCCATGATGATACCAAATTTTGTAACTTCGTGTAAACCCACTCAAATATAGATGAGTCCAAACATCCCACTCTTTAATAACCTTTCTATTTTTACAATTAGAGCAAGGACATCTTAACATACCTGTTTTTTCTTCCGGTTGTCGGTGAACTAACCCCATGAATTCGGTTATACCTCGTTGGTATTCTTCCGTAAGCAATCTCGTGTTCGGATCCAAATGAGGTCGATCGATCCAAGAACGAAAATAATTTGAAGAAGACATATTTTTTATGAATCAAATTCGTGTGTAAATAGAGTAAGAGGGAGGATGAAGATATGGAGTGAATGAAGAGGAAGAGGAGTGCTTGTATTTATAGTTTAAATCCTGCCGACAGCCCGAGGAAATTCCGACAGAAAAGGCTAGTTCGTCGGAATTTCCTCGGAATTTTGTAAAATCCCCCAACGGCTCTCCAACGGCTATAATATTTCCTCGGAATTCATCGGTTTTTTCTGAGGAACCCATTTTTCCTCGGAATATTCCGACGGATTGATATTTCCTCGGAATTCCGTCGGTATATTCCGAGGAAATTCCGAGGAAACCCAATTTTGTGTTTCCTCAGAATTTCCTCGGAAATTCCTCGGGATATTCCGAGGATTTCATTTTCCGTCGGAATGTCCGTCAGAATACCGCTGTTTTCTTGTAGTGATAAACCTTTTTGATCTCTTCATTGTCTCATCTTTGATAAGCTTAACTATTTTCAAAGATAAAGAGTGAACTTATATCAATCAGAGTATGTACACAAGAAAATTATAAAGTTAATACGGCGACGTTACAAGCTCATTTTGGCCCAATCATATGCTTTTCAGCTTTTGAAAGTCTTAGAAATTAAATTTGGGGGGGGGGGGGAGGGGGGGGAGGGGGTGGGGTGTATCTAATACATTTGGAAGCTTATGGGACGATGTAAGAAGAATCTATAATAATAAAGTTGTCCATTCTCTCTCCACAGGCCGCCACGTCATCAGAGAAAGAGGGGGAGAAGACACGTGCCAGCTCCCAAAAATGTTCAAATCACGATTCTTCGTTAACCAAAAATGTATGGGCCTTTCATTTTCTTCACTTTAGTTCTTCATGTCTAAAAATATGTATTAATAGTTAGTACACAGTTGAGCCAGAAAATCAATATTAAGGAAGCCTAAACTGTCCTAATGAAAAAACCACAATCTTCGTCTCTTTCTAGCCACCGGCTTGCAGGTGGCGATCTATGTTCCTGCGAATCAGTCCAACGACATGGCAGCGTAACCGAAAGCCGATGCATTCAATCAAAAGTATTAATTGAATTCTTAAACACCCCCAACCCACTTTGCCCACTAGGTTTCATTCAATGCAGCCTCTCTTCTCTTCGCTCAATCTAGACCTATAAATAAGAGTGTTTGGTGCTTTGAGATTCATCAGTTTCTTACTCTCAAGCATTAAAATCCCAAGAAACCTCTGACCATGAATGGCTGTCTCATCGACTCTGCTGGCCGGCTTGAAAGCTGCTTCAACACCGTCGAAGTCTGGTTGCTGAGATTTTGGGAAGCTCGGAACGATAGTCTCGCTATCAACTCAAAAAGCATGGAAGGATCTCTGGTGCTTGCTTTGATGCTGGACGAGGCATCATCCCCGGTCCACAGGTAACTATCGCTCTCTTTGCTTGGTGTCATTAGATTCATTACGTACCAATCTTTGTGTGATGTTTATTTTTTTTTGTCTGCATATTATTAAAGGAACATACTACTAGACTCTAGACGGAACTTGCATAGCTAAAGCTCTTGAAAAGGCTAAGCCCCACGAAGTTGGAATCTTCGATGTTGGTACAGATTCTTGGCAACTACTAACAGAAAAAGAGGGCGAATGAATTTTAGAGAAAGTTGTGTGTTTTGTTGTTGTGTGAGCAGGTAGCTTGGTGAAGGTGAAGGAGATTGTTGAAGTTGTCTTGCAAGAACCATGAGGAGTTTAACTGGAGCAAGAGTTCCTTATGCTTTGAATTTCTTGATGTTAACAGAAAATCCTCATTACATCCAGCAGCCGCACTTCAAGATTCACTTATCCGAAGGCTTTAGCTTCAAAAACCTACGTGGTATGGCCCACAAAAGGTTGTTCTTTTTATATGATTGGAACTTGGCTTGAACTATAAAAATATCCTTGTTTCTACGAGTGTATCCAATTTTAATCATATCAACTTATTTTTTGGCTTCAGGTTACCTCCTTAGCAGGGCCTTGGATGGAAGACAAACATATATCTTCCTGGTGGCTGGTGGACTTAGGCGAACATCACCAGGTCTCCTCCATTACTTCTCTTCCGATCACATCATTTTTTTCGTAAAGACACATGCAGTGCAAGAACTTCATAAGCTGAGTAGCAGAAAAGTTAGTTTGTTTTTAGTTTGATAGCTAAGAACCTAACCAGCTGCATATTGTGGGATGCAGCTTATGTTCAACTACTACATTTTCAGACAATGGGTTAAGAGCATACGCAAGGTCCTAGAAGTTTCACATATCTTATCTATATGTTTGAGCCTAGACTTTGTCTTATTAAGACAAGCACCTTGGGAAGATTATGTGTGTCTTGATGGGTATGAAAGGGATCAGTGAATGGGAAAACATGGACGAACTTGAGAACTCTACGGTTACTTGGAACTCTATGGTTACTTCTGTTGAAAACTACACTGCAATGAAATGGCCTGTTGACTGTCTCCACTACACACGTATGCCTTTCAATTACAATATCTAGACACAGTGGATGAAGGTTTCCAAGTATGGATTTTTCCCTTCTATCTCTGGTGCTCAGTGAATTGTCTTTGTGATCTTACTTATACATGACATGGTGTGTTTCCAAGCAGGAGACAACAATTTATAGAGCAGGTGGTAGCAGATGAAAGCGATGGAAGGTGTTCACCAGCTTGCTCGAGGATATTGAACTGATTTTGATAGATTTTTTTTAAAAAACCAAATGAGATTTTAGAATATAGTTTTCTTCTTCGTATAAATCAAAACACTATACGAACTCCTGGTATGAATCACTTCAATGACATTTTTTATTCTTTTTTTCCTGGCTTGGTAACTGAGAAACCTATTGGACCAAAGCTTTGTATAAAAAAAATATAGAAGTTATCATTTATTAGATATTTCCTAGGCAAACAAAGACATCTTCAGAAACTGAATGTACAATGACATCTTCAGAAAATGAATGTACAAACTCAGCTTCTCATCGATAAATTACTTCACAAGCAAACACAAGCACTACAAGAAACATAAGTTCAACAACGGCGGTATTCCTCGTGAGTTCGTCGTAAAAGAGGGTTTACGAGGAATTAGCGAGGAAACACGTTTCGTCGTTACTCGTTCGTCGTAACGCATATTTCCTCGCCAATTCGTCGTAACTTAGCGAGGAAAACTTTTCGTCGTAAAGAAGAAGTATCATATTTCGTCGTAAAGACCACATAAATATTCCACGTAAGAATGTCGCTATATTTCCTCGTAAATACCTCGAAAGTAGTTCCTCGTAAACTACACGTATTTATCTCGGAAGTATTTCCTCGTAAAGTACACGTACATACCTCGAAAATAATACCTCGAAAATAATACCTCGTAAAGTACTCGTTGAATCTTCCTCGTCATTTCCTCGTAAACGTTTCACGCAAATAAGTCGTAAATTAGCTACGAATTCACTTCGTTTTATTATTTTTACAGAATTTATAAAAATAATTAAAATTATTTAATTTATTAATAAAATTAAAATTTAAAAACAAAATCAATAAGAAAATATTTTATATATAAATAAGTTTTGAATTTATAAATACAACAACCAAAAAAAAAGAACTAAGAGTCGTTCATCGCCCGGTAGAATTCATCACTCTTCCTCTCTACATCCGCCTCGACATGTGTGTCGGATGATGACTCGCCTGGAATGGGATTTTGTCGTCGCATGTTCCTCAACAAGGACTCCCATTCCGGATTTGTGGCCGCTATAACGTCCAAGAAGCCCTCGACTCCACCCACACGAGCTGTGAACGCAGATCGCGTCGAGTCCAACTCGTTATGCAGCTGAGCAGACTCTCTACGCAGCTGAGTGACTTCATCTTCCCGTGTCTGACCATAAGACGATGTCGCTCTCGGAACATCGTTGACAGAACCAATCCCCAACGTACGTCCCTTTTTCTTAGGGACAACTTTAAAAACAAAAAAAATAAATATTATTAGTAAAAATTTAAAGTTAAATTAAATGAATAATAAAAAAAATTAAATTTTTAAAAAATTTACCTCCTCGTAAATCTTATCCACTTCAAGTGTGGATAAGGTGACGGGTAATCCGTTGGTGAACTGCTGGGTCAGCTGGGTCTGGCGGTCGTCAACCTGAGCAACCAAGTCGTTGAAGATTTGCTCGGACTTGCCATCTAGAAATTGGCCCGCCTTATTCTTATGGGTCCTCTCGTAAAGTTGCATAAGAGACAGGAGTTGTCCCGTCTCTTTGGCCTAAAAAAACATTTAAGAAAGTTAGAATATATATATATATATATATATATATATATATATATATATATTAAAAAATTAATTAAATAAAATATTTAATTACCATTTCCAAACGGACACCGGCGTGGGGTTTTTGGCCCGTAGAGTGAAGCATCGGCCTGTGGCCGTGCTCATCTACCGTGTTACAGGAGGCAGAGCAAGACTGGACGATTCTAATGGACTCAGGATCCCGCCAATAAAGGATGAGGCCATCCCACACATCCGTGGTGAGCTCAGCGGGTTTGCCACGCTCATACCCCTTCACGATCCAGTCACCCTTCCAGTTGGAGATCGTGTCCAACAAGCACACTTTCGCCTTCGCGTAAAATGTTTTCCTCACCCTCTCATTGACCCCCATGGACCAATGATATTTTTGTTGTAAAAATAAATAAATTAATAATTAGTTTAAAAAAAAATAGAAATCTTGAAAAAATTAAAGTATATATAATTAATGAATAGTAACTTACAGCGAAAATTTTGAACCACGTCTTTCTGTCGTAGATCGGCGTCTTTTTCCAGTTCGAATGTGGCATGGAGAAGTAACCTTTCATCGTGTCGGTTACGTCCGATGCAAGACATCCATCAACCCCAAACCTGAAAAAACAAATTTAAATTATAAATTATTTATTAATGTTATAAAAAAATTTTAAAAGAATAAAAAAAAAATTAATGTAACATACCACAAAGTTCCGTCCGGTCGGTCGGGGTCTATGACTGGTAAACCTTCTCTGCCTGGCCGACTGAGAATATCCTCGACAGTGTACTGCGAGTAAGGAGCACTCAGAGGCACCATTAAATCGGGATGAATCTCGGCGGGCATCGGAGGAGCCATCGGAGGAGGCACATGAGGAGGCACCGTCGGAGGAGCCATCGGAGGAGGCACAAGAGGAACCGATGGTGCACTAGAAGAAGGCGACCAAGAGACTCTCTGAGAAGGCTGAGTCTCGGGACAGTCTCCGGACCCGAAGAACCGGGAGCTGAAGAAGACGACGGGTCTAAAAAAATTCTTGTTTCTTCGGTACGGATGGCCAATGGGAAGAAATCGACGGTGACAATCGAACCAACTTGTCTTCCTACCATTCTTCAGTTGAAACGCATCTGTCGTTCCATTACAATATGGACAAGCTAATCTCCCATGTGTAGTCCATCAAGACAACATCCCATAGGCAGGAAAGTCACTTATGGTCCACAAAAGCATCGCTCGCATCGTAAAATTCATCTTCGTTGAGCAGTCATACGTTCTCACCCCTGTTGATCACAAATCCTTCAACTCTTTTATCAGTGGCTGTAGGAAAACAACCAAAGACCTTTTTGGATGGTTCGGACCAGGTATTAATATGGTCAAGAATAGCAACTCCCGTTGCAAGCACATCTCCGGTGGCAGGTTGTATGGCGTAAGAAAGACTGGCCACAATGAATATTGTCTCCCTGACATTCCGAATGGACTAAATCCATCTGTGCATAATCCGAGATACACATTCCGGCTATTGCTAGCGAAATCCGGATGCACTTTGTTAAAATGTTTCCAGGCTCTTGCATCTGATGGATGAGTCATCTCACCATCCGTCTGAGTATGCTCGGCATGCCATCTCATCTTTCCAGCAGTCTGCTCTGATTGGTACAATCTTTTCAATCTGTCTGTAATTGGTAGGTACCACATCCTTTGGTACGGTACCCTATTACGTCCCCATCCTTGCGTCTTGAATCGTGGCTTCTTGCAGAATCGACATTCTTCTAACTTCTCATCATCTCACCAGTAGATCATGCAGTTGTCGATGCAAACATCTATCATCTCTGAAGGCAACCCAAGACTATAAACCAGTTTCTGAATCCCATAATAAGAATCAGCAGACACATTGTCTTCCGGCACATACTCTTTAAACAAGTCTGCCCATTCATTCATGCAATTTTCAGATAGATTGTGAACAGTTTTAATATTCATCATTCTAGCAGCCAACGACAATTTAGAAAGACCTTCTCTAAGACCACTGTAAAGTGGCTGATTCGCCGCATTTAACATTTCATAAAACTTTTTTGCATCTATATTAGGTTCTTCATCTTCATCATGAGCTACGAATGCATCAGCTACCATATCATGAACCCTATCATAATCTACCATCTGCTCTTCCTGAAAATTGCTATTACTACTACTAGCTTCATTCTGATCATAATTATAACCTTCTCCTTGTTGAAACCAGATATAGTAATTTGGCATGAAAATTCTATTTATTAAATGCTTCCAAACATTTTCAAGATATGCTAATTTTGAATTGTTGCATTTTCGACAAGGACAGAACATCTTACCACTTTCTTGGGCGAGCGGTGTGGAATCTACTTGATGCATAAATGTCTCCAGCCCCGCAAGGTATTCTTTCGTCACTCTCCCGTTAGCATCTCAATGCATATACATCCACCTCCGCAACTCAAAAATATTCCCGGAGCCCGACATTTTTTTTCTTTTCTTGTTGGTGTGTTTAAAATGATGTTCAAATGTCCATATTTATAGAAAATTTTCGAATCTGGTAGTTGTAATTTTCCTACTAATTTACGACGAAATTTAGTTAGGTGCCCGAAAAAAACGTGTTACAACTACAAAGTTGGTGGATTCAAAATTTCCTCGCTAAGTAGACGTAAAATATTTTCTCGTAAAGTACACGCTACATTTACGTCGAGTTTACGAGAAAATCATAATTCCTCATAAAAGCCACATGATATTACATCGACTTTACGACGAAATCATTTCGTCGTTATTTTACGAGGAAATAACGCTGATTTTATATTTCCTCGTAAGTTCCTCATAAAGTCGACGTAAATTTACGAGGATTACTTTTCCTCGTTAAATTTCCTCGCTAAACTTGTATTTTCTTTTAATGAAGCAGCTCCAATAAAAATTGAATTTTAAAACTCTTCCTTCTTAGTTAACAAACTAGAAAGGACGTGATTTTAGAAAACCAAAATAGAGCCACCAAATTTATTAGAACGAGAACCTATATTCTGGTTTCTTGATGATCAAGCAAATAAACTGTCTATCAATTTGACCCAGTCGTCTCAAACACATTAAAAAGTAACATATATAATCCATTTGTAAGGAATTATACATCAATGGTCATTAAGTGATATGCATAATGTCCACAAAGAAACCATTTCATCCTAAACGGATCCTCTATAAAAATGTCTGCTTTATCAACATATTGGTTGATTTGATTGGAAGTCAGCCTTAATGCTTAACTTAAAGAAGAGACACAAATATTACCGCAACTTACTGACATAAAATAGATTTCATTACACAAATATGAAATATGGTCAACCATTAATCTAAAAAATTACACCAAAAATTACTAAATACAACAACAGATGTGTCAAAAAAAAACCACGTTAACAGACAAGAAAAAATGAGTCGAAACAAAAAATAGTTACATGGAAATCAAGGTCTGCGAACATAGTAAACCAACAAAATAACTACGGCGTAAAATACATTCACATGAGCTCTCCCTATCACTCCTTCATTAGTCACCCCAAATCGCCTACAATCTAAGCTCCAAAATTCACATGCAATTCACTCCTACATTAAGGAAAATTAAAACAATTACCACTAACCACTAATACAACAGCCATAACTGAAGCAAAACAAAAGAAAATGTATAAGATATAAATGTTTACCCTTTTTCGCAACATATTATTCGTTTTTTTCACTACACACTCAAAGAGCACGAGAACCTATCATTTTCTCCTCGGCATATCCAACCACGACAACCATATGTATAAAACTATGGAAGTACACATCTATTGACCTAAAATAAACCTATAATTAGCCCATTATAGTAAATTTACAATTCAAAATCAGCAACAAAACAATATGAAGACCAACGTTGGAAATTTAGAAACAGAAACCTCCCATTTCTACTAAGATACTTTTGAAGATATAGTTCATTAATTGCATAATGCAACCTCTCCTAAAACAAATTACTAATTTACTATTTAGTAGAAACAACTATATATCTTAATGAGAATTCGGCCAAAAAAAACCTCAACTTTGTACGAATTGCCAAAAGAAACATGAACTTTTGAGCTGACCAAAAAATACCAAACTTTCATTGACTTTAGAATTAATTAACAATGTTTTCGCTGACTTGCCAATTTAGCACGCCGTCAACAAATTTAACAGAAATATTTGACATCGTTTATTGTTGGCGTTAAGTGAAACGACGTCGTTTTCAAATGAGATGAAACGACGTCGTTTTATATGATTTGAATTAAAAATATGTAGACACCTGGATTCGAACCCAGGTTGTTTGGTCAAATGGCAAAGTCTTTTACCACTAGGCTAGTGGAACTTTTAATGTATTTACTAACATGTTTACTTTTATTTGGTACATATTAAATATAAAAAATTCTCTAAAAACTTAATAAGATCTTTAAAATTCCAAAAAATTAAAAAATAAAGAAGATTTTTATTAAAAAATTATTTTTTTTTAAAAAATAAAATTTTATTTTTCTTTTTAAAAAATAAAACTCTTCCAAAATTTTCTAAAAACTTAAAAAGATCTTTAAAATTCCAAAAAAATTGAAAAAATAAAGAATTTTTTTTATAAAATTAATTTTGAAATTAAAATAGAAATAAAATTTTATTTTTTCTTTTCATAAAATAAAAAATCTTCCAAAATTTTCAATTTTTTAATACATTTGCTAAAAGTTGAAATTAACTATACACACATAAAAAGTTGATAATTGTAACTTTAATTTTTTGCATTTTATTATAATTTTTAAAAAATTTGGATTTTTTAAAAAAAATGAAAATTTTGGAAACTTTTTGACTTTTTAAAGAAAAAAAATATTTTAATTTTAATTCAAAATTAATTTTATGAAAATTTTGGGAGATTTTTTTTTTAAGAAATATAAAATTTTATTTTTTTAAAGAAAAATAAAATTTATTTTTAATTTTAATTTCAAAATTAATTTTATAAAAAATTTCTTTATTTTTTTAATTTTTTGGAATTTAAAGTTCGTTTTAATTTTATAGAAAATTTTGGAAGAGTTTTTATTTTTTAAAAGAAAAATAAAATTTATTTTCAATTTTAATTTCGAAATTGATTTTATAAAAAATTTCTTATTTTTCAATTTTTTGGAATTTTAAAGATCTTTTTAAGTTTTTAGAGAATATATTTTTATATTCAATCAGTACCAAATAAAAGTAAACATGTTAGTAAGTACATTGAAAGTTCCACTAGCCTAGTGGTAAAAGACCTTGCCATTTGACCAAACAACCTGGGTTCAAATCCAGATGTCTACATATTTTAAATTTCAAACCATGTAAAACGACGTCGTTTCACTTAACGCCAACAATAAACGACGTCAAATATTTCTGTTAAATTTGTTGACGGCGTGCTAAATTGGCAAGTCAGCGAAAACATTGTTAATTAATTCTAAAGTCAATGAAAGTTTGGTGTTTTTTTGGTGGTTTTTTTTGGCCGAATTCTCATATCTTAATGAACAACGAAAAGAAAGAATACCCAACAACTACAAAATACAATAACATAATCTACGTTTGCTAGAAACCTGTATTGATCATCAAATGTAACATCTCCCAACAACATCATATTAACAGACACACACGATGTAATAGCTTATCCAGAGATACTGGTGATTCCATGATTAGAAACAATTTTGAACCCATTAGAGAATAAAACATACGAACCCGGCGCTACCACTAGCTAAGAATTTAAGAGCTTTATGGTAATTACTAGTTTTGCAAAACCCCTTCCAAACCCTTAAAGCTCACAGAAAAAATCCAAAGACTCTTCAACATTTCTATCTCCCTCTCCGGCAGTGATGGCTATATATGCTTTCTAACCGTCTCCAACGAGCCTTACTCACGGCCACTTCATGTATCAACCGGTCAATCTCTCCGGCTTTCTTTGCACCACCGCACGATTTACCTTTTGTATTAACTGTGCTCCAGAGAAGAGAACGTTCTAGGGCTTTTCACGGAAGTGACTCAGTTTCCGGTGAGACTGTTTTGGACGACGGAATACAAGCTTTACAAAGAAGGCGATGAGATCACACAAGACACGGTTTTGTTCGAAGGATGTGATTATAATCACTGGCTCAACACCATGGATTTCCCAAAAAATCATCCTTTGTTTCCTGAGGAAATGGTCTCTACCTACGAGCAAACTTGCGCCACAGGGCTTGGTATTAGGTTCGTTATTACATTCTTTTGAGTTAGTAACTAGATACATTGGTCTAGTCAGTTTCGTATTGACCTTTTGTTTTGGTGTGTAATGAATGGTTTGAGTTAGCTTGGAAGAGGCGAAGAAGAAATCTATGCTTGTAGCACAATGACTTACCAAGGGTTTCAAGCTATTATGACTGAACAAGAATCGGAAAAGTTCAAGGGTAACTTTATTTTCTTTGATGAAACTAGTTCACTGGACTTCTTACTTTTTCGGCAAGTAAACAGATCTACATGGAGTGGTGTTCATATTGTCAGATTCCTACATTGATCCTCAGAACAAAGAGTATGGAGGTATGCTTTGGTTTTGCCTAAATAGAGACTGACTCTCGGAGCTCTACAAAACAAAGTTTAAGTTTTCTTGTGCTTTTCAGGAGACAAATATGAGAATGGAGTGATCACACACAGGCCACCACCACTTCAGCCTAGCAGAAGACCCCGTCTGAACCGTCAATGCAAGGTGGTGGAGGTGGACTATAGCATGTTCAAACCTTTCCACATGCAGATCAGAGGAATATAGCTGGAGACTGGAACAACAATAATCCAGCAGGTCAACCGGGATCTGACCAAGTAAGTGCTTGACTGTAAATGAATCTTGCGGTCAAGTACACTCCATTTTCAATATATTTGTAACTGAGATGGTCCGTTGTTTCAGTTCCCACAGGGAAGAAGATACTAGATACAGGCATGATGCTTGCAACTGTGAATTGAGCTGAATAAGGAGAGAAGTATCATATGCTTTTTTATTACAGTATGTTTTGAGTACATAGTTTGTTATTCATCTTTTGACGTTCTCTTAAGTTGAGCTTGTTAAACGTTGTTGGTTGCATCAGATACCTGAAAACACTTTTGCAAAACATTCTTTGAAGATCCAATCTACCTATTTTACTTGTGATTGTTTGTACCATATCACTAAGAGCTATCTTGTATTGAGTCTATTGACCAAAGATCAAAAGGAAACTCTGATTAGTTTTGTAAACACCTGGAGCTCTTTACATGGAAGATAGTGTTGTTAATAAGGCTACATAACATTTCTTGTCTCTTCTTGACTGGTGGAAGATTCGATAATACCCAAGTAGGAGACTCATATAGCCAAAAAGCTTAAACCTAAACAAAAACGATATTCTGACAAATAGTCAATTTCTTCTAAAGACTGATAAACAAAAACTGAGCAAACGATAGTAGTTTGTTGATTATATTGTCCCACCATTTATCTGGATTCCATTATTTTGAGCAACAATTTTTTTTTGCCAACTAAATGGTTATATTACGATGATGAATCCATACTACTGGTTTCCAGTAGAAAACTAGGACAATGGCTAAATAGCCCCCCCATTTGGGGGATCTGATTTCCTCGTTTGACTTTGGATAGCAAATCTGCACCCCTATTACATGAACGATTTCAATATCTAATTTTGATGCAAGTGTTACCTTCTGTCATTTTGCCGGATAAAAAGGATGTAATGTTGAAGCTTAAATAGAGCATCAACAACAACAAGTTTCTTAACCAAACTTTTTAATCATTTAAGTGATAACTAGGTGTCTTGCAGTAAAAAAATTTAAAATATTTTTTAACAGATAAATATAAATTATATTTTAAAATAAAATTTTATTAATATTTTAAATTTTCTTTTTTTGTATCAATATTTTAATATAAATTTGATTTAGTTAAACATAAAAATTATATTTAAGAATATGCATGTATATATTTGAAATTATAATCTTAGATAGATTTTTCTATCTATTTATTAATTAAATATATTAAATAAATTTGTAAAAGTTGCATAATTACCAAAAATTAAATTAAACAATATTTATAAAATTTGTAGATATATAAGAAAATAATGATTTTACGATTAAATTTTTATAATTTTTAAAAAAATTGTATACATTTTTGAAATTTTAGTAATAAAATTGTATAATTTAAAAATATATAATTAAATTATATTTCGAAATTTATAATGCCATATTTGAATATATTTATTTTAATGATGATTTATGAGTTATTCTCATATTCTAAAAAAATTTCCAAAAATATAAATTGACATTCACTACAAGAAAACAGGGGATTCTGATGGCCGAAATCGTCGGAAATTCGTCGGAATCGGTCTATTCCGACGAATTTCCGACGAACCCGTCCGTCGGTATCGTTTCGTCGGAAAAAAAAAATTCGTCGGAATTTCGTCAGAAATTCCGACGACTTTCTGACGAATACCGAGAAACATCATTCTGACGAACTTCCGACGATATTACGATGCGGCTACACGAGACCAGAGTTCATCGGAAAACTACAATTCCGACGAACGTGGTTCCTCGGTTTATTCCGACGAACTTTGGGCGTCGGAATTTACCGACGGACATCGGTCGTCGGAATATACCGACGAACCACGTTCGTCGGTATATTCCGACGGAAATGAGTTTGTCGGTAAATTCCGACGGATATATGTCCGTCGGTATATTCCGACGACCGTTGTCCGTCGGTATATACCCTTTTTTTTTTACAAATTAATTTTGCATTTTTATATATTTTTTGATATTAATAAATTTAAAAAATTGGAAATTTAAAACTAATAATATTATAAAATTTAAATTCATAAAAACCGAAATAGGAAAAAAACATTCATAAAGTTTAAAATTCATACAAACCGAAATAGAAAAAAAAAACATTCCGAAAGTTTTATAAAGCCGAAATAAACTAAGATGAACTCGAAGACATCAAACGATCTAGCTTCTGCATAATCTCGGTGTTGAACTTCTTCTGGGATGCCAACTCAGCAAGGATAGTGGCATTCTCCGAACGGATAGTGGCATTCTCCGAAAGGATAGTGGTGTTCTGCTCCTCCAATGCCCCAATCCGTTCATCTTTGTCATGTAGCTCCTCGAGAATCATGGGATCGGCATACGGAGCTTGCGAAGAAGATGCCGGATACGAAGAAGCACGACGGGCCAACCCAACTAAACGGCCTCCTTTCCTTTTAGGAACCGCCTACAAAAATATTTAAAGTAAGTAAATATGGACAAGTAAGTAATCGACATTATAAAAAAAATATATTAATAAAAAAAATTACCTTTTCAACCATCTCATTTATTTGCAATAGAGACAGGTTGGTTGAAGCTCCCGTGGAGTCGCCGTCATCAGAGAGAGGCTGAGATTGAGAAACTATCTCAGCTTCCACCAAATCAACTACACCTCTGATCACGGGGTCCTGAATTTGACCCGTCGTCTTGTTAGTGTGAGCCACCTTAATGAGTTGGAGACGATCAACGGGATTACCGTCATTTGCTTCGATCTAAAAAAACCGCCATTATTAGCCAAAAAATATATAAAATATTTATTTAAAAAATATAAAGATAAATAATAATAAAAAACTTACAAGTTCATCCTCCTTAGTAGACATGGAGCAAGCGCCGAGGTTGTGCACATACATACCTTTCCCGCCACGATCGCTCTTCCGGTTCCTGGAGTTCCTAGAAGACGTCTCTGCAGTGTCTTCCCTCTCCCAATGAGCTATCAACTGCTCCCACACCCCCCCGTTGATGAACCGTGGCTTCTTGTTCTTCTGCCAAACTGTCTTCCACGCGTTTATCTGCTTTGTGTAAGAGTCCATGGCCTTTTCGTTGAATTTCTTACGGACTGTTTCCGTAAGATCGGAGTGCCAGTTGAACTCTTGCTACAAAACAAACACAATTTAATAAGTAAATATATGTAAAAAAATGTAAAAACTTAAAAAAAATGAAGGGTTACTATACCGCAAACTGACGAAACCACAACTCTCGTTCGTCGGAAGGGATCACACTCCACTTTGGATATCCAAAACGGAGCATGGAGTACATCATCTGGTTGATGCTCCGGCTAATGCCATTTTTCGACTTGGTGAACCTTTAAAAAAAAATACAAGTTAGCAAGTTAATTAAAGCAAAAAATATAACGGTACAAATAAAAAAAAATACTAACCAAGTGCTATGGCCTCGTCGTGGGTTGAGTTGGAGAAACGGGAGATGCTCTCGACCTGGTTGTTGAACCAATAGATGAACCGGCATGACCCCCGGATCCTGTTGAGCAGCAGCGTGAGGGGCAGCGTGAGGGGCAGAGGGAGCTGGAGCGGGAATATATGCGGGAACCGAGTCATGAGACGATACCGATGCACGGGAACCGCTCACCGAACTACGTCGAAGACGGGCTGCGGGGCGGGCTTCATCCTCGGCCCTAAAAAAAAAAAATTAACCCATCAAACATATTTTCATTTATATATTTACAAAAGGTTTTATAAACGTTTTAAAAAAAACTATTAAACCTTTTATATATATATATATATATATATGTATACAAAATTATAAAAAATTTATAAATATAGAAAAATGTTGTTAAAAATTTATAAATGAAGAAAAATGTTGTTAAATATTTATATTTAAAAAAAAATGTTGTTAAATATTTATTAGTGGAAACTTAAAAAAAAATATAAAAAATTTTAAAATTTTAAAATTTTTACTATACATGATTTACATATATATATATATGTATACAAAATTATAAAAAATTTATAAATATAGAAAAATGTTGTTAAAATTTATAAATGAAGAAAAATGGTGTTAAATATTTATATTTTTTTCAAAAAAACGTTTTTAAAAATCAAAAAACGTTTTTAAAAATCAAAAAACGTTTTTAAAAATCAAAAAACGTTTTTAAAAATCAAAAAACGTTTTTAAAAATAAAAAAAAACGTTTTAAAAAATCAAAAAACGTTTTTAAAAATCAAAAAATGTTCCAAAAAAAACTAAAACAACAATCCTAACTTATATATCCTAAACTATCCATTCAATCCTAAAATGTTCAATCAAACAACCTAAAATCCGAGATCAACTTCCAAAACCCTAAACAATTGAAAAAAAAAGGTTTGGGATGATTCTTACATGATTTGGGGTTTGGGGAAGAGATAGGAGGGTGAGGAGAGGATTCGCCGGTGAAGAGAGGCCGGAATCGCCGGAGAGTCGCCGAAATCGCCGAAATCGCCGGAGAGTTTTGAGAGAGAGAGAGGCCGCGGAGATAACGAAGAAGAAAGGAGAAGGGTTTTTATTTCCGTGGATTCCGACGGACACGGGTTCGTCGGTATTCCGTCGGTATATTTAAAATATACCAAATGCCGATTCGCGAAAATTTTCAAGCGGTTTGGTTCTCCCGGGCTAATTGAAATTCCGACGGAACGTGTCCGTCAGTATTTTCCGACGGACACATTCCGTCGGTATATTCCGACGGAATTCCGACGACTTAGTGTTTAGGGTGTTCTTTTCAAGTTTCTAAATGCAAAATCCAAACCTTTGATAATATATATAGTATTTGCATAAAGATTTAACAATAAAAATGTTTTATAACACGATTTTACACAACAATATTTTTTGTAGTGTAAGCTTATATAAATATGATTGTATAAGTACATAATGTTAAGATGAGATGTTATGAAAACAATGATATGCATACATAAATATTTTAATGAGTTGTTATATTTGAACGGTTGCGATCTAATACTATACTAAACACTTATTATGTGTTATTTTCATAGTTTTGGCATCTAAATTTATAGATTTTTATGATTGAAACTTTATAGAAAAACATGTCGTCGGTATTTTCCGACGAAATACCGACGACCTTTCCAATTTTCAATGAAACCCGTTGTCGTCGCTATGTCGTCGGTATATTGCGAGGGATTTCCGACGGACCATTAAAAAAAAAAAAAAAAAAAAAACTAATCAGAATCTTCTGAATCTTCATCAAACTCCCCAACCTCGGCTTCCGGCTCTGAATGTACGACAGCATCATGTCCAAACACAGTCAAATTCTCAACGAGTTGAACATTTTCCAAATCTTCAACTGCCTGGGCGTTGCTGGTAGACTCTGGTTGCAATGGTTCATCATCATCAGAAGTTCCATCCACTCGTCCTCTTGGGTTGATTTGCGTTACAGTAACCCATGGATCGTCTCTGTACGTCACCCGAGGGTAACTGATGTAGCACACCTATACATATCAATTATACAAAGTATTAGTTCAATATATAACATTAATTAATTATATTGGTAAAAAATTATGAATATATTGACATACCTGATCAGCTTGCGAACCAAGAATGAAGGGATCATAATATTGAAGTTTCCGCCGCGAATGAACTGATGTAACACCAAACGCATCAATCTTCACTCCTCTATCTGGGGTGGTGTCATACCAATCACAATAGAATACTACACAACGCAATCCAACCATTCCAGGAAATTGGATTTCCAATATTTCTTTTATGTTGCCGTAGTAGACATCGTCACCAGAAGAAGATGAAACACCAGCATCATATGTTGTCTTAGAATGACCTTTCCTTGTGAATGCATATCCTCGCGTACAAAATTTAGGATATGATTTGACCACATAGTTTGGTCCCTGCACAAATTCGCGTATCCAATCATCGAACACAAGACCTCTGGCCAAACCATCATTCACCTATAAAAAAAAACATATATGATTGCAAAATTAATTAGTTTATATATATTAAATTTAAACTAATCATTTGCATAGGGTAATAGGATATATGACTCACATAACTACGAAGCCACGCAGCAAATCCGTTATCTCTAAGTTGTCGAAGCTCATCTTCTGTTGCATGCCTGTGAGTCATACGCAACTCCGCCATATATACACTATATACAAAAATATTATCAATATGAAATAAATTTATTGAATATTAATCTAACAATAAATGAATAAATATTTTTACCTCTCATATTGTAGAACATCTTCACAGTTGGTGAGCAAATATGTTTGCAAATGAGCGTTCTCAGTGTCCGTAAGTCTCCGCTTCGTGAATTTTCCACTAAGTCGTCCTATTTCCTTGAACATGCTTGGGACAGTAACATGATATGTTGCTCTCTCCCCTCTATCATCATGCCGAGCAGGTCTTCGGTGTTTTGTTTGCACTTCTGGTGGAAAATAATTTTCAGCAAAGATTGCAGTTTCTTCATTGATCACCTGTGCCACTATAGATCCTTCCACCCTGCTTTGATTTTTGACCATCTTCTTCAGATGATGCATATAACGCTCAAAAATATACATCCATCTGTACTGCACAGGACCACCAAGTTCCAATTCTCTTGCGAGATGAATAGCAAGATGTTCCATTACATCAAAGAATGATGGAGGAAATATCTTCTCAAGGTTGCACATGCTGACTGGTGCGTTTGTCTTCAAATTATTAATACCCTCTTCAGTCAATACTCTGCTGCATAAGTCACGGAAAAAAACACTAATCCCTGCAATTGCTTCATGAACATTACGTGGCAATAATGCTGAAAAGGCAAACGGAAGGAGGCGCTGCATAATTACATGACAATCATGACTCTTCAAGCCAGTAAACTTTCCTTCGCTTCTATCAACGCAGTTCCCCAAATTTGATGCATATCCGTCAGGAAATTTCACTTTCTCTGTAATCCAATCAAAGAACTCTTCTTTTCTAGCACCATCTAGCCGATAAATGGGAAAAGGGGCCGTACCGTTCTCATCAACGTGAAGTTCAGAACGATCACAAATATCGACTAAATCCAACCTTGACTTCAAATTATCCTTCGTTTTACCTTGGATGTTAAGGACTGTGTTCATCAGATTATCGAAGAAGTTCTTCTCAATATGCATGACATCTAAATTATGCCGCAATAGATGACTCTCCCAATATGGTAGATCCCAGAAAATACTCTTTTTGTGCCAGTTATGTAGCTCTCCAACCGCATTGACTCGAATGTTTTCATGTCCACCTACATCTGGCGTCCTTTCTGCATCAAAATACCTAAACTGCTTCAACAAATCTTTCCCACTAACTTCCTCAGGTGGACCATCAAACACCTGCTTGTTCTTCGTAAACGAAGTCTTACTCCTGCGGTATGGATGATCAGGTGGTAGAAATCGTCTGTGACAGTCAAACCAACACGTTTTCCTTCCGTTCTTTAGTTGGAAAGCATCTGTGTCATCTTGACAATATGGACATGATAGCTTCCCATGTGTTGTCCATCCAGATAACATACCATATGCTGGAAAGTCACTTATTGTCCACATAAGTACTGCCCGCATCTGAAAGTTTTCTTTGCGCGAAACATCGTATGTCTCAAAACCATGCGCCCATAGTTGTTGCAACTCATATATTAGTGGTTGAAGAAACACATCTAGTGATCTTTTAGGATGATCTGGCCCGGGGACTAGAATTGAGAGAAACAAAAACTCTCGTCGCATGCACAAGCTCGGCCGTAAGTTGTACGGTGTCACAATAACTGGCCATAGAGAATACTGCCTTCCATGCTTTCCAAATGGGCTGAAACCATCAGTAGATAATCCAAGATAAACATTTCTTCTCTCTTCCGCAAATTCTGGATATGTTGACTGGAAATGTTTCCAAGCCTTTGCATCTGAAGGATGTCTAATCTCACCATTTGTGGAATGCTCTGCATGCCATCTCATTGCTTTTGCTGTGCGCTCACACTGATACAACCTCTTCAATCTTTCCGTCAAAGGCAAATACCACATTCTTTTGAATGGGATCGGAACTCTTCCCCTCGTCTCCTGATAACGAGGTTTCCCACAAAATTTGCATACATTCCGTGTCTCATCCGCTCTCCAGTAGATCATGCAGTTGTCAATACATACATCTATCACTTCATACGGTAGTTGAAGACCTGCAACAAGTTTCTGAACCTCGTAGTATGAACCCGGTGCAAGGTTATCCTCAGGTAGAATACCTTTGACAAAATCAGTAATCGCATCCATACATTCTTCAGCCAAATTATAGTCTGTCTTAATACCCATTAATCTAGTTGCAGATGATAAGACTGAATGACCATCTCTACAATTTTGATACAAAGGTTGTTTTCCTGCATCCAACATGTCAAAAAATCTCCTAGACTCGGGGTTTGGTTCTTCCCCTCTATAATGATCATGTACCATCTGCTCAGTACCTACACCATAATCTATATCCGTTCTAGATTCTTCTAACCTAATATCAGGCTGAGGTTCACTAACAGGCTGAGGTTCGCTAGTACTACCATATTCATAACCAGTTTCCCCATGAAGGTACCAAACTTTATAATTACGTGAAAACCCTTTCATATACAAATGAGTCCAAACATCAAATTCTTTTATAACCTTATTATTATTGCAAGAAGAGCAGGGACATCTTAACATACCACTTTTTGCATCCGGTTGCTGTTGAACAAGCCTCATGAATTCTCCAATCCCTTGAACGTATTCTTCCGTAAGCAAATTGGTGTTCGGATCCAAATGAGGTTTATCCATCCACGAACGATAATAAACTTCTGAAGACATGATTTTCACGGAATTGTTATGACTAAAGAGAATGAAGAGAGAATGAAGTGTGAATGAGTTGAATGAGGAGGGGTTGTATTTATAGGAAATTGCTTACGGACCTCCGACGACTTTCCGACGAAATTCCGACGGATATAAAGAAGTCCGTCGGAATTGTCCAATCCCAAACGGCTATACAACGGTCATATGTATTTGTCGGCAACGGTCACATGGTTCGTCGGAATTCCGTCGGAAAATACCGATGGAATTCCGACGACTTTGCTGTTAATCGGAATGTCGTCGGAATTCCGTCGGAATATACCGACGAACTTCCGACGACTACAACGGTTACATTTTTTATCGGAATGTCGTCGAAAAGTCGTCGGAAAATTCCGACGAACCGTATGTCGTCGGAATTCCGTCGGAAATGGCCGACGGAATTCCGACGACTTCATTTTTTTGGATTTGGTCGGAAATTTGTCAGTATTCCGTCGCAAATGTCCGACGACCTTGGTGTCCGTCGGAACCTCCGTCGGAATTCGGTGTGTTTTCTTGTAGTGATTAAATGTAATATATGAGTTATTACCATATTTTAAAAAATTACCAAAAATATAAATTAACATTAAATGCAATTTTTCATGTCATATTAAGCTATAAGACATGTCATCAATTTCAGTAGCAATGTCATATTTGTTTTGTGAAATTGATTGTAGAAAACACATGTGGCAAAATCACTTCGCAAATATAGTCTAGGAGATTTAATCTATATAATTCAAGATATAGTTTAAATAAATATAAAATTAAACCACTAATAATATAAAACATTATTGCAAATAGTCAGTCTCTCACCATTTTAAGTCCGTTTCTCACCTCACCTCAATTCTACTTTCTCCATCTTTTTCTTACTTTTTAACTTGTTTAATTATTATTTTTGACTAAGAACTTGTTTAATTATTTATATTCTAAACATTTCATAAGAAACCAATAGACGAAGATTCCTTATGTGTAATCATTTTCATTTCAGAGTAAAATTTTTAAGGGTTTTTAGTGATAAATCCCCTCAACTAAAGATTTTTCATAAAAAATCCTCCAACTTGTTATCTTGTAATTTAACCCCTCAAGTTCTGTTCCGTTAGATTTTGTTACCCTCTGTTTATTGTTCCGTTATTTATGGACGGATATCGTTTACGCAAAGTTTCATTTTAGTGATAAATCCCTCCAACTAAAGATTTTTTGAAGAAAATCCCCTCAACTTGTTATCTTTTAATTTAACCCCTCAAGTTCTATTCTGTTAGATTTTGTTGCCTCGGTCTATTGTTCCATTATTTATGAACGGATACCGTTTACACACAAACACAAAGTTTCATTCAAACCTATAAAAACATGTTTTATTTTTTAAATGTGTTTAGTCGAGTTGATTTTTATTTTTGTTCTAGCTTAGTTATGAAAATTTAATTTGTAAAACATAGAAGAAATAATCGTTTGACACTAAATCATTATTTTTTTGTACTTAAATGTAAAACCAAACATAAAGATGTAATTTTCTTATTTTAGATTATTATCTTTGAACCTAATATAAATATTATAAGTTGTAGGAGTGGCACTTCGTTTATTTTATAGATTCGGTTTGGTTTGGTTAATTCGTTTCTATTTTTTTTTTCAACCAAAGTAAACCATATTTAGTTTAGTTTGGTTTGAACTGTTTTCGTTTCGGTTCGTTCTACTTGATTCGGTTCTGTTCGGATTTTGTTTGCCCACCCCTAATAAAACAGAGCATTGAAAAAGACCATAAATAAATAGCACACAACACTAATTTTTGTTAAATTAGCGTTGTCTTCTTCAATGCTCTGTTTCTTCAATGCTCTGTTTTATGGTCTTTTTCAATGTTCTATGGTCTTTTATGGTCTTTACATTGCTATTTTGGAACACCTAACTTTCGATTTGAGATTTTGAGCTTCATTGTCTGTTCTATTTCATTTAATAAAGAAAACATGTTTTATAATTTAAACGAAACTCTGCGTTTGTGTGTAAACGGTATCCGTTTATAAATAACGGAACAATAGACAGAGGTAACAAAATCTAACAGAATAGAACTTGAGGGGTTAAATTACAAGATAACAAGTTGAGGGGATTTTCTACGAAAAATCTTTAGTTGGGAGGATTTATCATTAAAATGAAACTCTGCGTTTGTGTGTAAACGGCATCCGTCCATAAATAACAGAACAATAGACGAAGGGTAACAAAATCTAACGGAATAGAATTTGAGGGGTTAAATTACAAGATAATAAGTTGGAGAAATTTTTTACGAAAAATCTTTAGTTGATGAGATTTATCAATAAAAACCCAATTTTTAAAAGATTTTACTCTAAAATAGAACACGGTGGAAAATTATATGACCTCCGATTCCTTAATCAATCAGACTTTCCATTTTTCCCTCCTGTGCTTTCTTTATGAAACTTGTCAACTAGGTTTGGTACTGTAGAGTGTAGACTTTAAACTAAAAATTTCATGAAAATAATTAGCTAAACGCCATGCATGTAAAACAAGTACGTATATTAATTTAATATATGCAGCTATTTCATACATCGACATATATAGACAAACATCTAACCTTTCTTGCACGCTATAGCCGTATTTTGCAGAAATTAAAATTACTATCAAACGCTTTTGTTTGGGTAGGTGATACGATTAAACCAACTACGATACTCATCACAAAAATGTAACTACGACTGTATAGACTTGGTCCTTATTGTTGCTTGTTAACTAGTCTTTGCTTGTGGAGGAAGTTAATTGTCCTTACTTGAATATAAACACAGTCTTTTTGTTTGAATATAATTTCACATTCATTCGAAAAAAAATTGTCCTTACTTGACTCTCAAGAGTCATTTATATTTTCTTAATTTAAGAATTGCTATCAGAACATCGTTCATTACATGATACAAAGGTATATATTATATTTTATAATGTCTCTATAGATAGACTTCATAGACACCAAATATTTATATTCTTAACTTCTAGCTAGGACCATTAGCTTATACTTTCAGGACTAAGCTATGCCTCAACTTGTTTGATCTGGTCAGCTGCCATTATACGAAGTATGAGTCCAATCGAAATTTAGAGGTTTCTTCGAGTCCAAGTACCATTCTCCAAAAGAGGTACCATTCTCCGATTTTTTTAACAACTGATATATATATATATATATACTTGAACATTTAATGATGTTTATTTAGTAAACATATAAAAAATATTTAACAACTGATATAACAACTGATATATGACTATACAATTTTGTTTTTAACCGAATAGACTGAAATGTAACGTAATTTTTTTGGTAATCACCAGATGTACAATTTTTTTTACTCATTTGGTAATTACCAAAACAATTACGTTACATTACAGTCTATTCAGTTAAAAACAAAATTGTATAGTCGATATATTCACTTTAGCTAACTCAAACGGACGAATAAACGGGATCATATTGATCTGCCACCTAATATGTGTATAACCAAAGTTCTAAAAATCGATAGAGGTGGCACTTAGACTGATGCAAAACAATTTTCAAAATTCTGATTTCCAAATTAGTTTAAGTCGTTATAATCTATTAAATCAGTTTAAATATATGAATATATCTAAATTAGTCTAAATATGTTATATCATAAATATGTTATATCATGCAATAATGCTAGTGTAAATCCACATATTTATCTAGTTTCTTTTTTTATATATCTAATTTTATAATTCATCAAAATAATTTTATAATTAAATATTTTTTTTAATAAATATTTAATATAAATATAAAATATATAAAAATAATTAATAAATTAACGTTTAGACTCTGCATGTATCCCGAATAATTTGTAATGGATGGTATTCTATAAAATGCATAGTTACCCCCAAACAAATTTTTGAACATTGTATAAAATTATAAATCAAAGTATTTTCTTTTAAAAGTTACGAACCCTGAGTTTTAGCATGTGAGTGAAATGTGAAAGGAATTTAACGATAGTATGATGCAAAGTTGACTTTGTGATATATATACCCTAGGGTATATATATATATATATATATATATATATATATATATATATATATATATATATATATATATATCCAAAGGAGTGGTCATAAACTTTGACCATGAAATAAGGTTTATGAATATCTCTATATCAATTGAAAACAATGTTGAGCAAGATTTTTGGACTGCGGACATTGTTCAAGTGTTGGCTCTTTTGTCATTTCCTTTGATTCATTCTCTCTGTCGGCTTTTACTGAGGAAATTACAGTAAAAATAAAATAACTCCTTACGTTTGTAAATTTTCACCAATTAAAAACATTGAAAATAAGTTGTTCAAAAAAAAAAAAAAAAAAAAAAAAAAAACATTGAAAATACACGCGTTTTCAAGGGAGTATATGACCAAGTCTCCGACATCATCTTACATCTTTACTTATTTTAATTTTATAATTCACTCTTCCAAGTATAATCACGATAGTATTATCTACTACAATTAATCAATCAAATTAACAGAACGGAGATTAAAAAATCGGCGTAAAAATTTACATCATCTATATTGGAATAGAAAACAATATACTTGTTCAACAAATATTTTTAGAAAATGCTATCACTGGACTTGTAAAGCAGTATCCCCGAATACTTATTCCCCAAAGTAACATCATCATGATCATGATTAACATCAGCTTTATGATAATCAGATGACTAAAATCAAGCTATATTATAAATCAAGGTCTCTCATCATAAACTCCTCCAACGTTGCCGTCTGTAGGTAAAAATCATGATAACAATAATCCATATGATCTAAACCCTCATCATAACTGCTAATCCCGGAATACTCCCCAAAAAGATCATGATCTTGATCAAACATCGAGCTACTTTCTTCACCCAACTGGTACAACGTAGTTGGTTCCTCACCTGACCAAGTCACGTGACGCTGCTCCCTACTCACATGCCGGTTAAGCGCATGATGATGATCTTCATCATAATTATTCCGGTCTCCGGAGACCGGAAAGATACCTTCTTTAGAGAGTGTAGTTGGAGACCTAAAATCCAGAGTGACCGGACCTTTTCTACGGTTGGATTCACCACCCGCAGAGCGTCCAGTGAATTTCTGAACTAGAGCTCGAAAATTGCTTGGGTTTGCATTTAGGAGAGTAGTTGGTATGGCTCTCCTCGGAGCCCTAGATCTCTTTCTGGCTGTTTCATGCGCTGCTGATGGTGACATCATACTAATGGCATTGAAGCACGGAGTGATCTCTTGAACTTGGTGTGGTTCGTAGTGTTGTAACCACTGGCCTGCTCTAGATGAGTTGTTGTTCATTGGATTTTTTTTGTTTGTTTGTTTTTATTTTATTTTCTCTTTGGTGTATTCATTGCATAGGCTTTAGGATTAAGGTTAGGGTTGCTTTATAGCATACGCGGAGATGTAACTCTTGATTGCCGTACAAATCCTATGGATGATCGTTGACGTTGACTTGTACCTTGAAGTTTTTAATATGGTTTGTAGTTTAATTACTCAATAAAATATATTGGGCAGTGTGTAAATCATTATGAGTGTTGAGGAAGTAATTGTATATTTTATTTCAATTATTTGTATAATGCTCTCTTGATTTAAAAAATGTATGATGATTTGCTCATCACTACCATTATGATCTAAACTATATATGGTTTCATGGATTTTGATTATTTTTCGTGTCGTGACCCAAAATTACCTCGGCTATGTATATAAAATATGGGTTTAGTGCTAACTTTTTTTAATGTAGGTACAATGCAAATTCACCAGTAAAAATTTAATTTAAAAGCTAAAATGTATTCATTTTTGCAACTCTCTTTGACATGCAAATCATCATTCCATTTTTAGGTTGAAAATTATTATGAACAAACGCCAATCAACTCAAAGAAGAAAAAAAGAGCAAAATGTATTGAAGTAAATACCCATTTTAAGGTTTGTATATTATAATGTGAATAATTAATTTTACAAAACGAATGCTAGGCTTTACTAGTGCTCATAGATTTAAGATACATCAAGATGCAACAAAAATCATTTCACGTATCAATACTATTAAAAGAGAAGGAGTCTTAAAAAATCTACCTATAAAAGTTGTTTGGACCCTTTCATTTTCCAGTCCAAACTATAACATAAAACCAAATATCATTACATGCCTTCATTATAGCAACAACTCAAAACATATTACATTTTAATAAATAACCCAAAATTTCCAACAATTATTATAACAACAATTGTTATTTTTTTTCACATTTTAGCAACCCAAATTATTTCAATCACACGAATGTACAAGATATATTGACTTGTAAAACATTTAATTTAAACTATTGACTTTTGAAAATTTGATTTAAAATGTATCAGATGTTTCATATGTTAGGTTAGTTATACCAACATCCTTTAATATTTCTACATTATATCAAAGGAGATAAAATGTTTCGAAGCATATGGTTCATGTTTGGATCTGCGGGTCTGAGTTCTTCGGATCCTAAACGTTTGACATAACTAAATATTTTAATATCTATAGTTTAAATTAGGGTCGGTTCTTTTTGGTTTCGGATTTGTTCGAACTCATAATTCAAATATCTGTAAAATAAATTTAATTTTTGAATACATAACAGGTTCGGATTGGTTTGGGTATTAGAATCCAAAAAAACATGAAGTACCCAAAACACAAAAAGGCTTGAAACACAAAAATACCTGAAATCCAAACAAATACCTGAAAAATATTCATATACTCAAAAGATCCAAAATTTTACCTGTAAACCTAATCCGGAGAACCGAAAACACCCAAAATTTTATCAACCCAAAATATATTTTTCTAAAATTGAAATTTTACCCATAACTCCAAACAATAACCGAAAACCCGAACCAGAAACTTAAAAATATCTGTAATGCCGAAAACATATATGAAATACCCAATCGAGTCTCGGATAGGATCCAAACTGGAACAAAGATTCGCGGTCAAAAAAGATATTGAATAGGTACTTTTTCCATGACTCAGACCCGAACTGCACCTGTATTTTTGATAGGCCATGGATTTTACCCACTTTTAACCATGGTTTATAAGTGCTTTAATATATATTTACTACGATATAGAGTCTATTTAGAGTATTTACAGGTTCAGGGACAATTTGGAAGAATGTGGTGATTTTGGTGTCTTTTGGAGCCTATTGAGTAAAGAGCTGCACAGACGCGTCAGATGTTTAGCTATGGATGGAGCCCTTCCCACAGTTAGATTGAGCCACCGGTTAGACAGAGCTCTGAAATAGGATAGAGCTTTGAGTTAGCTTTCCAATGCCACCGGTTAGACAGAGCTCTGAAATAGGATAGAGCTTTGAGTTAGCTTTCCAATGCCACCGGTTTGAGGTCAATCATAATCTTGTAGCAGACGTTATGCCCGTTTTATTAAAGAGTGGCCAGTCTGTCTCGCAAGAGAAAGCTGTCGAGGAGATGAAGGACCGTCGATCGATGACACAGCCTTGGTGTCAATCGACGGTGATGCCAGAATATGGGCCAATCATATTTTATGACCGACTGAAGCCTAGAATCAACCACAAATTACCAGAATACCCTTGGACGACCATAAACCCTATTTATGTTATTTATAAGCCAATGTTGATGGCTACGCTTTCTTTAATTCATTGTTTCTCTTAGCTAGGAGAGTAAGGGGGAACTCCTTCAGAGTCCTCCTGGAACTCCTTTGGTTTTTATATTTTATTTTATTGTAATTTCATCTATTCATCTATGATTTGTGTGACAACTATCATGCATGAGTAGATCCACCTGATAGGTTTAGGAATTTCTAGGGGTTTGAATGAACTTCTGAATTATATGATTGTTGAGATATCTAAAGATCTCTACATCAGGATAGCTTGTAATACTAGGATCTAGAGTAGTTGGAAAACCACGAGAGTGTGACTAATTGCTTGAACCTAGAATCATAGGACAATTGAGAGGCACTAGAGTGCAATCAATTAACGGAACCCAAATCCTGCTGGATTAGATACCTAGGCGCATACTAGCGTTGGTCTAGGAATCTAGTTGAACACAATCAATCAGATCGATAACGCTTGCCCAAGGCAGCGTCAATCGACGCTCATACCATAGCATTGATCGACGCTCATACTGTAACATCAATCGACGTTCATACCATAACATCGATCCACGCTCAATCCGTGTTGACATGTGAGAGCTGAAACACTGAACTTAGTCAATAGATTGGACTCACAATGAGTGCTGGTTGTCTTTTACATTAGATATCGAGTTCTAGAATCAATCTTTAGCATCTATAGATTAGATTTCTAATAACATCTATAGATTAGATTTCTAATAACCTAAATGAAACTCTAAGTCTAGTAATCATCCTTCCATCAAACAAACTCTCAGTCTCATAAGAACAACTACCTTGTTCGCCCCTGCAGCTTATTATATTTACAGCTTTATAATCTATAGCATTGCTTAATCATATAACTATTAGATCTATTGTGTGCCCTAGCTCCCTGTGAATTCGATCCCTAAGTACTACAACTCGACCTCTTATTTGAGAGAGTATAAATCACTCCTTAGGGTAATTTGAGTGATATAAAATTTGGCGCCGTTGCCGGGGAGCTTTGATCGCCATTAGATCTTGTCTAGTTAGATTTAGTCTAGGTTTTACTACTGTTCTGAAAAAAAACTAATAAATTTTTTTTTTCTGTTTCAGGTACATACATATGAGTAGCAGAAGCAACAAGGGAATAGGGCTCTTACTAGTAGAGCCACTGGATTTTGAACGCGTGATCCATAAGTCTAAGAGGACAGTCGACACCCTCCAAGAAGCGATTGGCAGCGTAGAAATCCAAGCATCGATCGACACTATTCATCCCGCGTCGATCGAGACTATTCACCCAAGCATCGATTGACACTATTCATCCCGCGTCGATCGACAGTGTTCATCGCAACACTGTTCACCGCGATACTGTTCACCAAGACAATGTTCACTGCAGCACTGTTCATCATGATACTGTTCATCATAGTACTGTTCATCCGATGACCTACACCACTTGTGTGGAAACAGAAAAGGTCTAATTACTCATACTTAAGGTCGATGAGAATGGGTTGTTAAGAGACGAAGAAGGTCACACTCGCAACAGTGCATGATAGTTGATTAATGCTCAGGGTGATGCGATCCCTGATGTGATTGATGTTGCTGAGATGAATGATTTTGATCTGAGCCGAGAATGGTATGATTTGGTAGGTCAAGATCCCTTCCAGGGTTTTCTTCGTGAAGATCCCAGAAACCACATCGAAAAGCTTGAGGATCTAGCTTCAAGGAGTGAGTAGAATAAAATATATGTAGACCACATACTCTGTAAGATCTTCCCTTATTCTCTCTCTGGAGATGCATTCCGCTGGTTCAGACAGCTGCAGCCAGGATCTCTAATATGCTGGGAGGACATTACAAGCGCCTTCTTCAACAAATTTATCTATGAAGCAACAACAAATTTAGAGATTGAGATGAGATCTTTGCTGGAATATATGGTAGAAAATGATAAACAGTATGGGTCTGGCGTGCCGAGCAGCGTTGAAGAAGCTGATACAAGGGAGTCGGCCTCACAATCGATCGACATCACGACTTTACCATCGATCGATACCAGCACCTCAACATCGATCGGCACAATATCATGTTTTCGATCGACACCTCTTGAAATCCATGACAGATCGAGTTGTTTTCGTGACAGTGCAGACTTGACACAGAAGAGCACCGATGTATGAAGTTGTGATCTTGTCCCAGGTGTAGACAGAGAGATCACTATGGAAGATTGCTTGGAGCAAGACGATGAAGCACAACCTGAGAATCTAGATCAGAACTTGGAGAAGAAGCTTGATGACGATCAGCTCACTTCGGAAAGAGATCTGGGAACTTCACTAAAATCTGGCATCGATCGAGAATCACCCTACATCATCGATCTACACCCACCCTATATCATTGATCGACATGCAACATATATCATCGATCTACACCTATCCGACTGCATCAATCGACATTCACTTAATGATATCAATCGACACCCATCGTCGGACGAGCTACCAGGATACAGAGTTGAGCTGGAACCAGTTGAGGAAAGAGATTACAAGTCTGAGACCTCACACCTTTTTGTCACCAGACATCTGAGACCACCTATCTGCACAAAAGAAGCTGCTAGGTTTCACAAAAGAGTGAAGAGGATACATGATCCTGTGAAGATTATGGTTCCGTGAGATGTATCTCAAGTTGAATGGCCTATTCAACCTGATAGAAGTATGCAGTTAGGCTCTTACAGTGGATTATTTGATGATCATCAACACACAACAGCTTCTCAGAGAGGGTTGTGACTTAGAGATGAAGTCGATAAGGGCTCAGTAGAAGCAGCATCGATTGACATCGGCCGGATACCATCGAACGACAACAACAAGCCGACATCGATCGACACTTTCACCCCAACATCGATCGACATCCATAGCGTATCAGAGCAGAAGGAGTATGAAGTGTGTCGAAATATTTTTGGTGGAGGCACCACCACGCGACCTGATAAGTCTGGGGAAAGAAGAGGAGGAATTGGAAGAAAAGGAAAAAGGACTAAGGGAGGTTCTCAGTTATCATTGATTCCTTACTTCTGAGATGGTGTCAGGAAATCCAGAGTGTACAGCAGATGCTTCTCACAACCATTTGCAAAGCTTCGAGCACTCTTTATTGCTGAGACGATAGACAAAGGAGAAGAGTCTATGGAGGAAGCTTTCACACAGGAATGATAAAGCTTCAGAGAGCAGACATTGAGACTTTTTTTGGAGCATGTTCTCATTCTCATCCGGATTAAATCAGATCTCCAAAGTCAAGCTAAATGACTATAACAAAGCACTGAGTGGGAGGCAACCCACTATTAGGTAATTTCATCCAGTTTAGTTTAGATTATTACTGATTTTTGTTTGATATTTATTTCAGGTAAAAAAAAAAGATGAACATTGATGACGATACTGTAGCAGAAATATCGATCGACACTGTAGCAGAGGTATTGTTCATCGAAAAAAAAGAGAAAAAGATCCAAGGTTCTGAACCAGCATCGATCGACGGCTGGCCAGCGTATCGATCGAAAGAGCATCACATGTATCGATCGCCACTTGACTGTGTTGATCAATATTCACACCAATAGCAGGTATACTCGCGAAATCTTGTTAAATTTAGTACTTATGGTTTATTTTCCCACCAATCTTAGATTATATTACGCTGGTGACAGTGTTTTTTAAGTCTGGGGGAGGTTCTACTAATATTGTTTTTTAGTTAGGTATTTAGAAAAAAAAAATCCGAGTAGACGATTATAAAATCGACCGATGAGAGCATGTCGATATCGATCGACAGTACATTATCTACAGCGACCGATGGTAACTCCTTTCCATCGATCGACACTTAACCCGGTCAGGTATATCGTTCTAACTTGTTAAATTGTGTACTTATGATTAGTTCTCACCATAACTTCGACTGGATATACAATGGGAAGAGTGTAATTTAAGTCTGGAGGGATGTTTACTGATATCTAGCTTATTGTGAGTCTTATCAAATGTTTAAAAAAAAAAAGCTTTTATCGAGTCAAGAAGGGGATTATGATCAAATACAATTTGATTGCTACTCTAATTTATCTCTAGCACCATCTAGATTTACTAATTGCAGGATGTATTAGATAGAAACACCGCAGTGTATCACGTAATGCTAACATTCACACCTACTGAGAATGTCTGGAGAAACCAAAGCTGACTTTCAACCTTAATCTACTCTACTTGCTTGTTTTGGGGCTTGGTATACATTGGATAGGAGTCCTCCTGCAAGTCTGGAAGGTAAAATTCTATATGCTTCTGGTTCCCTTCTCTCTCTCTCTTCGGCATCTTAAGATACAAAAGATTGAAATGATTTCCTGGAAGAGGCAGAGGGGTAGGAGTGTCTCCTGTGACCCCATTATTCTAAGTCTGAAAGGAATGATGACACTTTGTGGAAACGAGGGGTAAGAGTGTCTCCTGTGACTCCAGTATTCGCTACACTTTGTAAAATAGAGCTACAGAAGTAGACAAGTCAATAAGATGAACAAGATGGACTGCCTCAGCATCAACATTCATTGAAATTGAAACTATAAAGATTCAGAGAAGAGAGAAAAAGAGGGTAGAAAGGACTCAGAGAAGACTAAATGTGTGTTCAGAAACTTGCTTGAGTAAGATTCCATGTCCATTGATCGATATTTCCAAGACGTAGCCTACACATATATATTTATGCATAAATGAGGTCAGCAGAGGGATACGTCAGGCGTTATCAGTAGTGTTGTGTGATTGTATGGTATGGTGACTAAGCTAGTGTGTAGTATATTGAAAGCATTCAAGGTTAGTAATGACTCACTTCCACCTATCATATTTTTAGAAGTGAGAGTAGTGATTTTAAATTATGTGAGTCCCTGCTATTTTCAAACCTCTTTCATAAGACTGTCTGTGTGTTTTGCTTGAGGACAAGCAAAAGGGTAATTCTGAGGGAGTTGATAGGCAATGGATTTTACCCACTTTTAACCATGGTTTATAAGTGCTTTAATATATACTATGATATAGAGTCTATTTAGAGTATTTACAGGTTCAGAGACGATTTGGTGGAACATGGTGATTCTGGTGCATCTTTTGACACAAGATATAGATTTGAGTTAGCTTTCCAATTCCACCGGTTTGCGGTCAATCAAAATCTTGTATCCGAAGTTATTCTCTTACTGAAGAGTGGTCAGTCTGCTTCGCGAGAGAAAGCTGTCGAGGAGATGAAGGACCGTCGATCGATGACACAGACTTGGTGTCGATCGACGGTGATGCCATAATATGGGCCAAGCATATTTTATGACCGACTGAAGCCTAGAAGCAACCACAAATTGCCACAATACCCTAGGACTCCTCAAACCTTATTTATGCTATTTATAAGTCATTGTTGACGGCTACGCTTTCTTTGCGCTTTCTTTGATTCATTGTTTCTCTTAGTTAGGAGAGAAAGGAGGAACTCTTTCAGAGTCCTCCTGGAACTCCTTTGGTTTTTATATTTTATTCTATTGCAATTTCATCTATTCATCTATGATTTGTGTGACAACTATCATGCATGAGTAGATCCACCTACTTGGTTTAGGAATTTTTAGGGTTTTGAATAAACTTCTGAATTATATGATTGTTAGGATATCTAACTATCTCTACATCAGGATAGCTTGTAATACTAGGATCTAGAGTAGTTGGAAACCACGAGAGTGTGACTAGTTGCTTAAACCTAGAATCATAGGACAATTGAGAGGCACGAGAGTCAATCAATTAACGAAACCCGAATCCTGCTGGATTAGATACCTAGGCGCATACTAGTGTTGGTCTAGGAATCTAGTTGAGCACAATCGATCAGATCGATAACACTTGCCTAAGGCAGCATCGATCGACGCACATAACATAGCATTGATCGACGCTCATACCATAGCATCGATCGACGCTCATACCATAACATCGATCGACGCTCGATCCGTGTTGACATGCGAGAGCTGAAACATTGAACTTAGTCAATAAATTAAACTCACAGTGAGAGCTGGTTGTCTTTTGCATTAGATATCGAGTTCTAGAATAAATCTTTAGCATCTATAGATTAGAGTTCTAATAATTTGAATGAAACCCTAAGTCTAGTAACCATCATTCCATCAAACAAACTCTCATTTCCATAAGAACAACTACCTTGTTCGCCCCTGCAATTTATTATACTTACAACTTTATAATCTATTAGTCTATCTTAATCATATAACTATTAGATCTATTGTGTGTCTTACCTCCCTGTGAATTCGATCTCTAAGTACTACAACTCGACCTATTATTTGAGAGAGTATTAATCACTACTTAGGGTAATTTGAGTGATATCAATTTTCGGGTAGGTTTCAGATTTAATTTTTTCAGGTCTGACAGACTGTCGAATAATATGAAAAAATTAGATAAAAATGTATATATAAAATCTGAAATAATAATGTATAACAATCTCAAAACATTAATTGATATAAAACTTTTTTATAATCCAAAAAAAACTCGCGCTTAAAATCGCGGATCAAAATCTAGTTTTTTAAACATGTGACATTCTTTAAAGCAACCGTATTTAAACAACTACATCACCCGGGATAAGTAACCAACGGTGATCACACCAAAAATTATCGGTTGATTATTTTTTATCGTATTTTTCATTGGAAGTTTTAGCTTTTGTTTCAAAATATCTTTTTATAGGAGCGTTAGCTTGGATGCAAGGTTAATTTCAATGTTTGTATCGTTATACACATATGTATGGACAACAATATTAATAAATTAGGTGTGGATGGAGATGGGCTGATAATGAACATAATTTTATAGGAAGCGACAAATGGTGATAACATCAACCATGATCTACAGAAAGACTTGACTTTGATGATTTCCTGTCTCTTCGGTTCTCCCGATCGTTTACTGGTCAATACATTGTTTTAAATGTATTTTCTTACGATTATGATATTAAATTTGATAGATGATAGAAAAGTAAACTACTCACATTCTACAAATATTTTGGTTTCTTTTTTTTTTTGATTTTTATCAGCACTTTAATTTAATGCATTCAGGATTATTGCATATTGACCAGCTTTAAAAACCTAGTAATCAGTTTTTCTTTCTTATTTTGACCAGTTTTTTGAATGTATTTACGATAATTGCATATGTAAAGAAGTTCATTTGGAGTACGTGATCAATTTGCGTTATGAAAATCTTGGTAGTGCCTCAGTCAAAAAAATCTTGGTAGTGCTGATAATTATTCTTGATCAACCAGTTATTCATATTTCCTTTATGAAATGTTTTAAAGAAAAAAATTTAGAGTGATGGCCTTGATATCATTAAGTTTTAAAAATTATAACATGTAAAAATTTGAATGTTTGTAAATTATTCACTTTTGATCAGCTTTTGTCTAAACACGTACAGTTGGACTTACCTAGTTACCTTTGCTTCAGTTGACCATGTTTTTTCCAAATTAATATTTGCCTTAAAATTAAGATAATAAAACTGAAGCAAAAAAAGAAAATTTCTCAATTTTCAAAAGTTGTCATTAAGTCGATATAGTTTTGACAAAAAAACGATTGTCAATATATATGGTGTGTAAGCTAAGTTCAAAAAAAGAAAAAAAATATATATATATATATACATATGGTGTGAGCAATGACGAGAAGCTGATAATGCCGTTACAAGTTAGAGAATATAAAAGTTCTATACAAAGTTAAAAGAATATGCATAAGTGTTATAAAAGTAATGGAAAAGTCTATCAATATTCATAACATAGAAGTTATAAAAGTAATGGAAAAGTCTATCTTTATTCATAACATAGAGGTTCCGTATATAAGAGATTACACCGTCATAGATAAATAGAAAAAGTACAAATCATAATGCAACTAGGAAAAAGAAAACATAAAGACATAAGAAAAAGAGAAAAGCTGGCCGACTCTTTAAGTTATGAGCCATCCACAATCTGGTTCATAACAGTCTCCCTTGGATGCCATAACCATTTAGAGCTTGTAATGTGCTTTAATGTTGCCTCATTAAAACCTTATCAGGAAAACCCAATTGGGACAAAACCATGGTGAAGGAAAGAGAGTACAACACACATTACTCCCCCTGATTTGGACATTACTGAAGGTCCCTTGGACCTCTTTAATTTTCTGTAATCCGTGGGTGATGAAGATCTTGGGAAGAATATGTTTCGTCCTCTAACATGATAGTTGGTTCTTCTTTACCATCGGCCATGCCACAATCTGATCGAACATATTGAGTCATCTACCTCAAATACACACACACAAAATCTTGGATGATGTTGCTGTGATATGTGTGTACCACCATGTGTAAAACATAACCTGTCTGAAAACAAATCAACAAAACCAAATAACCCCTCATTGGGCTGGTTAGTATAAAATAAACTAAAATCAAAGGCTTCTTCATCGTCCTTCTTATGGACCAATCAGATCAGTGTCTAAAACAAGACTTCTGCATCGTCCATCTCAGGACTAAATGGACTTCTTTATCGTCCACCTTTGGACTGAATGTATTAGTGTCCAAAACAAGTGATCTCACGCCCATGTACTAGACAATGGGTGAGACTGGTCCATATTAAATCTCTTGAGTACCCTTTTCTGTATATACTATTCGATGCACAAGGATTTCATTGTTAATGTACTCAAGCTGTAATCCCAAACAAAACTTTGTTTTCCAAGATCTTTCATCTCAAACTCTTTCTTGAGATATTCAACTGTTTGAGAAATTGTATCCAGAGCTTCCTAGGATATTCAGATCATATACTTTGATGATTATCAATGTTGTTCTCGAGAACTTGTTGTTCTTTCAGCTCAATACCCTATAGTACTTTCATTATCCAGTGGACCATATAAATATGCAGTCACTACATAAACTTGCTGCAAGTCTAATTTTCTCTCTTATATAGCCAGACTTATGAGAAATCTATAAGTAGTTGCATCCACCCACATGGGAGTATGTCTCCTCATAATCTATTACTGGTCTTTGTTAGAATCCTTGTGCAACATCAGCTTTATATCTCACGATTTCTATTCCTCACAAGACCCATTTATATCCACTGGTTTTAACATCATATGGCGTCTTAATCACATGGCCAAATACAGCTTTCTTCTTTAAACTATTTAACCTCATGTTTCCATTCAATCCAATCTGTTCTACGAGTGCGCACTCTTATATTGACGTGGGTTCATGATCCTCGCTTATATTCATAAATTCAAGTGCTACCTTGTATGCAAATAAATCATCTTATGTTGATATTCCTTATTGGTTCCATTATGTTCCGGACATGATATTATCGATTGAGATTCATTATTATCAGGACCTTTAATACTTTTCAGCTTAGCGTCCCAAGCTACATTGTTTGGTACCTTAGAGCCGGCCGGCCTTATCTCCATGTCTGGGATGGTTTCCTTAGTGACCTCGGATTTGGATTTTGATTATCATTCTCTGCACCTTTCTTTTGTTTCCGAGGATTCTTATATTTTGGAACCTATTTGGTCTACCACGTTTCATACGTTGTCTAGACTCTGTAGCAACTTGACTGTGTCTCTTCTTGGACATCAAATTCGTTGGTGCTTGGCAAGCTGGTTTATATATGACTTAGTCATTTTTTTTCGGGTCAGCAAATGTGTCTGGCATTTGATTATCTAGCTTTGTAAATGTATAATCTTTGGACGTCTATTTCATATTCTTTAGTCCGAGGATCTTGCCAAGACATTGATGGTTGATTTCATTCTATTTCTTTTACCATTCTTTTACCAGCTTTATTATTATTTTTTCTCCTCCTGATCTTAAAATAATCTGTGTACCTGGCCTCATTATATAATCACCCATAGTTAGCTCAAAGTACTTAATTATTGTGGGAGAATCATATCCAACATATATCTCCATCCTCCTTTTGAGGTCCCATCTTAGTTCTCTGTGGTGGAGCAATTAGTACATAGACAGCACATCCAAATATCTTTTATGATGTGGTATGTCTGGCTCTTGACCCGTTAATAATTGTGATAGGGGATATCTATGCTCATTAAATGGCCTGATGCGTATTAACTTAGGTGCATGTAAATTTCGTGTGACCCAAGCTGTGAATGGGAGTTTTGACCTCATAAGTTATGGTCTATCAATCAGCTATTTGCGTTTTAAAAGATTTCGGCCAAGCCGTTCTTGGTATGGACATGTATCACAGAATTGTCCACACTTATCCCCATGGACATACCATAATCATTTAAACGCTTGGGACATGTATTCACCAGTATTATCTAGACATATAGTCTTTATTTATGAAAAAGGGGCTCGTAGCCGTTTTACTGGTGATGGCCTAATGAGTTTTCCTTGTGTACATGCTACACATGTGAGATTCTTTGGGATAACTCTTCTTATATTTTAATGTGTGCCTTTTGAATATCAATTTTCGCATCATGTTTGGACCAGGATGGCCAATCCGGTCGTGCCATAAAGTGTATATTTTCGCAGGCTTTTAGCCTCTATCATACTGATCTATGCATAGTCTAGGTCAGTAGAGAATGCAGGTATAGTCTTTAGGACTTATTATGGCATTGGGCGATTTTATACATATATCTGAAGGAACTCTTTGTTTCCTTCGCCCATTGTTTCAATATGGAAACCATTCATTCTTGTATCTTTAAAACTCAATAGGCTGCTCTTGCTCTTAGAGCTGGGTGAATATAAGGCATCACTGATTTCTAAATGCATACCCTTAGGCAATAATATATTATCCTAGCCATAGTCTTCTTTCAGACTGGCGATACCTGTTTTAGTACTTATATTGGCGTTTTTCAGTGTACTCATATAGAAAAATCATTCATTCATTTAATCTAAGCAGACAATGTAATAGAAATAAATTCAAGGAGATAAAAATCAGAGAAAGCATACAAGCAAAGCAATCACACAAGTTTGATGTTGAAATCAGATTATCAACTTGATTCTTTTAGGCAATCATAAGTCTCATATTCCATAAGATCATCTTGATCATGTTTGAAATTATTTTCACCATCTTTATAGACAAAGTGGGTTTCAGGATTCTTCCCTTTCAGACTCTCTTTGATAGAGGTCACAAAAATGTTTGGGAGTCTTTCATATCTTAGCCCAATGGTTCCCCATTCCACATCTATGGCACACTGATAGAGGTCACAAAAATGTTTGGGAGTCCTTCATATCTTAGCCCAATGGTTCCCCATTCGACATATATGGCACACTAATTTGGTCGAGGTTTGTGGTTTAAAGGATATACCACGGCCACTGCCTTGACCATGGCTCAAATTGGGTTGATACCCACGGCCTCTGCCATAGTGATTCCCACGGCCAAATGTGTCATAGTGGCCATGGCCACGTCCTTTCCACCCTCCACGGCCATGACCGTATGGTCTATCATTCTGGACGTGGTTACCTTTTTTTTCTTCTGCGGCCTTATTGGTATCAGGTAATGAGGTTAATCCAGGAGGTCTCAATTCACTGTTCTCATCAGTAATCCATTATTTTGCCCAGCTAGCAATAAACTCATCCACGGACTTATAGTCCTGGATTCTGGGATTCCTCCAATCAAATAGGGCCTTTGGTAATAACACCGTTCTTTGGTGATCATATCTCGATTTTTAACTCTGTCCAAAGGTCTAGAGGATTCTCTATAGTCAGATACTGATCTTTGAGACTCTTAATAAGATGATGACTAATAATTAATATTGCACTGTATCAATCTTTCTCATTTGGCATTATCGCCTTTTGTGATTCACTCACCAACTCCTTTGACTTTAGGATAAACTCAGTATCCAGTGCCCATATCAAATAATTATCTCCTGAGAGATTTAGGGCAGCAAAATCCAAGTTGATTTTTGACATCTCAAATCATATATCAATCAATTTTAGATCTCATAAAATATTTAACATACGGCCATAAACAAGACATAATATCAAGTCAATACATTTCTAATAAGCAAACAAGCCACACGGCCAAAGTGATATAATGCAATAAGGCCACACGGCCAAACTGATATATGATGCATAATAAGTCACACAGATTTATCAAGCAAGGGTATCGACCAAACAAGCAATTTCTATATGTTTTCATGCGGCCATATGGTTATAATGCAAACCTAGCATATTGATTCTATATGTACAAGAGTGGAATTATGGAACCTCAATTTAAAACAATCAGATTCAATTAGGTTTTATCAAGAATAGCAATTGGATCAATAATCAAAAAATAATCAAACGGATTCAAGCATTACACAATTTAGGATTTCGATCCAAAAATAGGGTTTCAATCATGAAAAACCAAAACAATCAGTTTCAAGGCTGATTCTATCAATTTTATTAATCAGTTTCAAGGCTGATATTTATTAGTTTCAAGGCTGATATTAGCAAGATGGAATCAAGCAATCTGATTTTAGGGACACGCAAATTAGGGTTTAGGGTTTCAATTCGAAATTAGGGTTTTATATTATAACAGATTCTAACATGCAATATTAAACCACAAATCATTCAATCAGGATATAAAAACTATCAATCCTAACTCACAAGGATTTAAACCTCAAAGAAACATTCAATCAATCAAATAAAACAATCCATGCACACGTAATTTAGGGTTTACAGATTTTAAAACAAGCAAAGCAATTTCAATTCATTTAGATTCAAGTTTAAACAATCTTAGCAACAGTTCTAGGTGATCAAAACAACCAATGAAGATTCAAATTCAAACAATCAAAATCAATTTTCAAATTAGGGTTTAGGGTTTCGAATTTGATCTTAGATCAAAGGGGTTTGATTTGAGATTCAAAAACCATTAATGATTTTGATTTTAATTGATCAATAGATCAATCTCGATTTAGGGTTTGGGGTATCGAACTTTTGAGCTTCGATTTACTCAATTAGGATTTTTGATCTATTACCCTATGGTTTTGATTCATAAAGATTAGGATTTTAGGGTTTCATTCTTTATCAATCAATCTATGTTCGATTATTGTTCTTAGGTTTTGAATTACCTTTTAACTTTAGATGATTGTTGAATCGGACCACCAAAGGAGTTGAGCCGCGAGCTGGACCCGCACTGGCGCGAGCTGGAATGGATCAAGTCGCTTATATCGGGTCGTAGACGTCCATTGTTGCTTGATCGGGAACGCCTTGATCGTCGGACGCGAACTGTCTGATGCTGTCGCGAACGAGGAAGGGGTCGCGTGCTGGAGCTGCTCTCGGGTCGCAAACGTCTGAGCTAGGATCATGAACGCCTTGGGCTGAAGCTGATCGGGGACGCGAATTGGAACATATGCGGGAACAAGAGACGCGATCGGGGTTTAGGGTTCGTCGGATCGCCGACTAGGATTAGGGTTTTAAGATTTTTCGATTTGGGTATTAGCTTAGGGATTTAGAGATCAATCGTGATGATAACATAGAGTAATGGAAAAGTCTATCTTTATTAATAACATAGAGGTTTCTTATATAGGAGATAACACCGTCATAGATAAATGGAAATAGTACAAATCATAATCTAATTAGGAAAAGGAAAACATAAAAACATAAAGAAAAAAGAAAAGCTGGCCAACTCTCTTGGTTATGAGTCATCCACATTTTGGTTCATAATGATAAAAATATATTGTCACTTTTAATAGAACCCGTAAACAGATTTAATTACCGTTAACGAGCTGTCACTAGCTAGTTCGCAATTAGGCGGTGGGTTTATTTGACGAAGCTTCTTTACGAACTATTAAAAATACTTTAAAAGAATGAGCACGAAGGATGGACCAGAGACATAGTTTTTAAAAATTACCAAAAAAGTAATTCAATATGAAATGTCTGTGGTGTATTAGAGATCTCCAATGCGTTCCTCTAAATTTTACTCCAAAATGGAGTTGAGTTTTACTCCAACGTGTTAGTTCAATTTTTACTCTAAATAAATATATTTCTTTTTTATTTAGTTAATAATTGTTAGTAATATCTTCAACTTATAAAAATTTAACAATTAACCCAACTATTTCATGTTTACAAAATTTTCATAATAATATATTTATTTAAATTAAATATTTATCATTAAAAATACAACTAGAGATTATCTTCCAATTTTAATTCGTACAGTTTTTATCATATGCATTTTTTCTAATTCAAAAATATTTGTATGCATTACAAGAACATAAAGAAAAAACAAAATTTTGTTTTGTAATTTGAATTATGTATTGGGTCCCATTGTTTGTGCATATATCAAGTTCAACAAGTACAAATGTTTTCAATCAAAATTTTGACGCACAAGATTAAAAAACTCATCTATTCCGTTTGAATAATACTTCGCCGGTTTTGGTAGTTTCGAAAACAATTTACCAAATTATTAAATTACTTATTTATATTATTTTATATTATTTATTTTTAGTTTTGACTTTTATGAGTTTATGCATATTTTATGTAAACTATTAAATAATCTTTTGCGGAGTATTATATTTTTCATGTTATTATATTATTTTAAGTATGAAATAAAAACACTAAAGATTAAAAAGACCATTTTATAAATAGAAAAAGTTCAACTCCAAAATAGAGTAATGAATAGAGTTACTCCATTTTGGAGTTGAATATGAAGTAGGGTTGGAAAAAATTTTACTCCAAAATTGATTATGCCGTAAAAAATAGAGTAGAGTTTGGAGATGCCCTTAGTAAAAAACTACATGTCTCAGGTCCATTGAAGGGAAAAATATATTAGTAAAAAATACCTAAAAATAAAATATTGAAGTTCACTTAAATGGATTGATTTTAATTAGTCTTAAATTTAAAACATTCACCATTTTCTTTTTGCTTTATTAAGTTAAAACACGAAATTTATTGTCAAAACACGAAATCTATGGATAGTTAGATACAGATACAGCCAATAGAAGATGCCTTCAGGAGTCAATGGTAAAGATTGGTCAAGCTTCTTGACCAGAAATCCCATTTCTCGGTTCTGACAAATGTTCGGGGAACCACGATTTAATTAGTCGTTAATATGTGACTTATATTATCTTTTTTTACGAGTAAAACCTCCTAGATGATCCTTCATTTGAATTCAAACTTCTAATTTTTTCAACTTTAATATGATTAGTCCAACTACTTGTTAAACAAAAGTACAGTTTAAATTGTTTTGACACAATACGCGTTGCGTTTATATGAAACAAAACAGAAAAAACTGTTATACTTCTCGTATACAAAACATATCTTAATTAATATAACACAGATCATAATGAAATGTGTTAATGTTGTATCACAATCCGAATTCAAACTGGACATATATAACATATGATTTAGAAAACGAAAACTGAAATATTTCCATTCAAGTGGACTACGACTAGCTTTGATGATGGTGTTAACTGTTAAACCCAAAAGATTTGGCATTCTCTTTGTATAACTCAAAATTCTTCTTCTTTTGATTCGAAATATCTCCATAATTCTATCCTTTGGTCGTCACAGTTTCATGAATGCATTCAGAGGTGGACCCACGTGTATTAATGGTGGGTCAGCGGACACCCATTAAATAATAAAGATCTAATTTGTTATAAAGAAATTTTTAAGAGTCGATAGCTCTATTGGTAAAATCTTCAAAGCTGACACACCCATAAATTCGGGTTCGACACCACCTGACACCCATTTTACTTCTTTTTTTTTTGCGATTTAAAGCCCATTAACATTTTTTGACTCATGTTAAAAAGAATTCTGGGTCCGCTACTGAATGCATTTCTGTTTCTCGCGGTTGTGTTGCCTTTTTCTGCTTACCTCTGGCTCCGGTTATCGTGTACTAAACCCGATTCTATCTTCAATAACTGGATTCCTTTTACCGCTAAACCCGTTTTCATTTTTCTTACGCCAAGAAAATTCTTGAGCCACACAGTTCTCTTGTTTTCCCCTAATTCTATTTGTTTTAGATTTTCTTGTCCTGTTTCCTGTTGTCCTGTTTCCTGTGGTGGATTGTTGTGTAACCAATATTGCTTGAAGAAATGGGTTTAGCTGTTTGTGTTGGTAATGCACCTCTTGTATCTATGGAACTGAGACATCTATGACATAGTAGCTCTCTGCGTCAAGCATGAAAGGTACAGCCTTTGCCTCTGACATAACTAATACACATCTTTAGCACAGCTTGTGAGTTCGTTGTTTTATCATTTCACATATATGTTCTGGCCATGGACTTTGTGTGATAGTTTCTTACTGATAATAATCTTGAATATGAATGGGTTGATATTAGTACAAGACTGAATCATAATGTGAAATGAAGAGTTTTATGTGAAATGAAATATATTTTCCTTTCTAATTCTGATAGAAACAAATTGATCAATTTTTTCTTCTTTTTCAATCCCTTGAATAAAAAATGTATTCCCTATGAAAAATAAGCAAAATAGAGAATACACTTTTTATTTAAGGGATTGAAAAAGAAGAAAAAAATTGATCAATTTGTTTTTTTTTTTTTTGACAACGAAAGGCTATTCTATTACTCAAACTTGAGGTGGTCTGGGTAACCAAACCGGAATGAAACAACCAACAAATGAAGCTCTCTATGGAACGATCTTGCCGTCCTAGCTAAAAAATCAGAAGTCCGATTTTGCTCTCGTGTGATGTGAGTAATCTTGAAGTCCGGAAAGCATATCTGCAGAGTCTCTATCCTCTCCAATTCTGTCACAAAACATGGCCAAGCTCGTGGCTCCTTAATCATGGCAATCAAATCCTTGCAGTCCGTTCCAAAGCTCTGGCATGTCGAGTATTGTAGCATGCTCTCCATCGTCCATCTTAGTGCTTCTAATTCTGAATGCAGAGGAGACTCCCGTCGAATGTAATTTCGTGCTCCCATAAGTTGAACCTCCCCCAAGCTATCCATCCAAGCCCATCCACACCCGCTGAACTGTGATGTAGATGTCCAAGAGCCATCAATCATACATATACTACCCAAGCTTAAGACTTGAGGTTGATCACTACTATGTTCTTGTTGAGGTGATGGCACCATCTCATTTGCATTGAACCAGGCTTGGCACTCACTCTCTGCGTATCGAACTAGCTCCAAAGGATCTCGATCAATTCCCCTAAAATTTTTATCATTCCTGGCTTTCCAAATATACCAGATTATCCAGGGATAAGGATCCCTATCTGAATCTGGATGAACAATGTTGTCCTTTCTCCAGAAGAGATATATAGTCCATATTAGCATAGACACTTGATACTGGAAAGATAGTTGTACTCGTTGGCGTCGAGGATAAAGCCCAAATTTGTAAGGCTGGTGGGCAATCAAAGATCGCATGAGTGACAGATTCTTCTGGTTCTCCACATCTTGGGCAGTAATTGTCGCCTCTCATGTTTCGCCTTGTCAAGTTTTTCGTCACTGCCACATGGCCTGTTATCAATTGCCATATGAGATGTCGAATTTTTTGTGGAGCTTTTATCTTCCAAGCGAAGGCCTGGAGCTTTGTTATACTGGGTTCTAGTATCTGTTTCTCTTCCTCAGTTTGCATCAAATTGCTAGCTACCCAATATCCAGATTTAACCGTGTAGATACCACTCTTCGTGTAGCTCCAACAGAATGTGTCGCGACGATGAGCCGAGCTTATGGCCATACTCCTTATGAGAGGTATGTCTTCAGGGTGCACATAATTTTGTAGTAAGCCAACATCCCATCCCTTTGTATCCTGATTTATAAAATCGCTGACTCTCATGTTTGGGTTAAAAACTGGTGCTAAGGGACGAGCATGTCTGGCTGGTGTCGTATGGATCCAAGGATCCTCCCAGAACTTAACTTCATATCCTGAGTGTATCTTCTGTCTGATACCCAAAAGCAACAGTTCTCTAGCTGCTGAGATACTGTTCCACACATACGAAGGATTACTTACAGAAAGAGAACGCAAAGGCGAGCTTATCCTGTAGTATCTTCCCTTCAATACTCTAGCCACCAGCGAATCCGGATATTGGACTAACCTCCATAGTTGTTTTGCTAATAAAGCTACGTTGAACTCATGGATCATAGGAAACCAATCCCACCCTCCTCTCGTGGTAAACATACCTTTTCCCATTTTTCCCAATGAATTCCTCTCTTCGGTGGGTTCGAACTCCACCAAAATTGTGCAATGGCACTTGCTAGGTTTTCACATTTCTCGAAAGGAAGAAAAAATGTGGACATAACATAAGTCGGAAGAGCTAACAAAATAGATTTGATCAGTACTTCCTTTCCTCCCTTCGAAAGCCATCTTCCCGTCCATCCATTCACTCTATGCCTTAGCTTATCCTTTAAAAAAAGCAAAAAGTTTGCATTTTGAGCCACTAATATCTTCTGGAATTCCTAGATAAGTACTCATTCCTCCTTCATTCTGAAATTCTGAATGTCTTTAATCTGCTGTCTGACATTGGCGTTGATCCGTTTACCAAAGAGTAAAGAGGATTTGTCAAAGTTAATGCATTGTCCTGATGCTTTCCCATATCTCCTGACTACTTTCATCACTTCTTCACATTCACGGGGCTCCGCCTTACAGAAGAAAAGACTATCATCAGCAAAGAAAATGTGAGATACCGAAGGACACACACGTGTAATACCCATCCCTGTTATCTTTCCTTGGTTCTCTGCATGATTAAGAAGGCTAACGAGCGCTTCTGTGCACAGAATAAAGATGAAAGGAGACAGAGGATCTCCTTGACGTAGTCCTCTCTCTGGGACATTATTTTCCCTTGGTTGGCCATTCATGAGTACCTTGTATTTTACCGAAGTAATACACCTCATTATCCAGTTAATCCAGATTTCAGAGAATCCCATCTTGCGCATAACTGCTTCAATAAATGACCATTCCATTCTGTCATACGCCTTACTCATATCCGTCTTGATGGCCATCCTCTTATTTCTTTCGCTCGGCTTATTTCTCAAGGCGTGAACCATTTCCTAAGCGATCATGATATTATCTGAGATCTGTCTTCCAGCAACAAAGGCTGACTGGATTTCTGATATCCTACCAGGAAGAATTTTCTTTAATCTCTTGCATAAGACCTTAGAGATTATCTTGTGACTTACGTTACACAAGCTAATGGGTCGGAATTGAGTCATCTCATTGGGCCTTGCTGTCTTTGGGATAAGACATATGTTTGTGTCATTCAAACCATTTGCCATCACTCCATGTATAAGTAATTGATTAACCATATGAGTTAAATCCTCCTTTACAATGTCCCAAAATTTCTGATAAAATAACGCTGTCATCCCATCTGGGCTAGAAGCGTTCTCCGGGTGCATGGCAAAGAGAGCTAATTTGACTTCCAACTCAGTCACTGGAGCTGTAAGCTCAGCATTAATTAAATCAGTAATCGTCGTAGATACCTCAGAAAGTGCTTCCTCTATATCATCTGGGTTAGAGGATTCAAAGATTTGCCTAAAATTGCTTGTAGCAATGGCTACTAATCCTTCCTCGTCTTCCACCAGATTTCCATTTTCATCTAAAAGCTGTGTGATCTTGTTCCTCGCTCTCCTTTGCTTTGTTAGTGCATGGAATTTTTTTGTGTTTCTATAACCTTCCCTTAGCCAAAATACTCTGTTTTTTTGCTTCCAGAACATCTCCTCTGCCTTAAGAGCATCAGAAAGCTCCTTTAATACTTCTGCTATTTCCTCAGTTGTAGCATCATCATTCGAGTATAGGCCCTCCACCTTCTCTTTTAATTCGTCCACTTGTTTTGCTGAATTCAAATTGTGCTTTCTCCTCCACTCACCCAATGCTTTACGATAGCTGGAAATATATTCCATAATACTCGCATCTGGAGGAAGATTCTGGTGATTTCCATCCATCAAGGATTACTTGCCTTAGTTCCTCATTATCCAGCCATCTTTTGTCAAATTTGAATTTCTTCGACTTCCTTATTGGTTTTGTGAGAATATCTGCGAGGGTTGGACGATGATCCGATTCCCATAATCTCATATATTTCACAGCAGAGTGAGGAAATTTTTCATGTCAATCCTCATTTCCAACAGCTCTATCAAGGCGGCATCTAACAGTAGCTCCCCGTGCTCTTTTTCCCACCCAGGATAACATATCCCCAGTGAAAGGGAATTCTAGCATACCACAATCGGTTAGCATCTGCCTAAAAGGGAGAAACGAGCTATCAGGTCGCTGTCTTCCTCTTGTTTTTTCATTATGACCAGTGATTTCATTAAAATCACCTATCATGAACCAGAGTCCATCTCTGGTTGTTGAGAAATGCGTAAGGCGTTTCCATACCTGTTTTCTGCGTTCTAAAACAGGGTCTCCATAACACAAACGTCATGTAGACTTTTATTCCATCAATGACTGCCTCAATGTCAATCATTCTGTTATTCGAAAATAAAACATTAACTTGAAATTCATCCATAAAGAATAGAGCTAAACATCCGCTGAGAACAAGTGGCTCAATGGTAAACACATGATCAAATCCTAAGTCGGCCTAAATGTTTTGCAACAGCAGCCTCCTATTCTTCGTTTCAGAAAGGAACACAAATCCTGGGTGATGCTTCTGACACATCTCCGTAAGGTGTCGAACTGTGAGGTCGTTCCTTATTCCTTGACAGTTCCAACTGAGTGTCTCCATGGATGATGTCTGGAGGTGTTTTTGGACTCCTCCAAACCATTAGCCTTATGTGAACTTGCTTTCGAAGCCTTTGAACTGTGTCTATGATGTGCAGACCAATCAGAGCCTTTTGACGTACTTGATCGATGTTTTGGAGAACCCCGACGGAGGAACTCAGCTTTTCTAATCGGTAGACCCAAAGGGATCCCCGACCTTCCCACACCCCTAGTTGAAGAAGATCCTCTCGCTCTTTCTTTCTTCAGCACACCAGTCGCATCTGAATCAGCCACTAGAATTGACTTTGACGCACCCTCCTCCAACTCCATCAGATCCTGTCCAAGTAAATCATCACCATCGCACTCCATCAATGCCTCCATACCATCGTCATTCTTATTTTCTATAGCAATCTCCATCTCGCTAAGAGCGTCTATCATTTGAGCATTGTGTGGGTGCACTTCCTCCGTAGGAGAGAACGTGATAGAACGAGGAATAGTTTTGCTACGTTTCGTAACGTTATCATCTCGCTCAGTAAGCTGGCGTGATTGTGTGGTTCAGTCTCAACTGGGGTCTCGCTCGGCAAAGACGAAGAAGCCCCAATTTGCAACTGAAGCGCCTTAGGAGCGTAGGGCTCTCTAATGCTCTCCACAATCTCTCTTTGTGTCTCCACTCTCTCTTTAGGCATCCATGACCTTTTTTGATTCTTATCATATGGGGAATAACGGGAACCAAATCTGGTCGATGTAGATTTGTAGCTTCTCTCTTTCCCTACTTGTTTTCCTGCGTACCAGTCTGAAGAGTCATCGTGTCGAGCATAGGCAGTTCGTCTATAACCGTTTACCTCAGGTTTTCTTTGCGAGGAGTGTACGTCCACATTATGGTGATGTTTACTCTCCCGATGTTCATATCGATCGTACCGATCGTGATGCTTTTGCTCTCGCAGCAATGGCGGCCGAGCTGATGCGCCAATAGGCAGCTGTACCCGTGAGAATACATCTGCTATCTCCATCTGATTACTCGATCCCTGCTCCTTCTTAGTGCATTGGGAGAGTTCATGACTTAGCATGCCACAAAAGGTACAGTGCTTGAAGAGTATTTCATACTTTATTTGGATCGTCACCTCATCACCACCAGGCGATAAGATATTCTTGCTGAAGACAAGTGGCTTCCGTATATCAACATTAATACACATACGACCCTCTGATTCTTTGATTTTATCCTCGTCCACATGACCAAGCTTGGATCCAATTTTCTCCAAGTTCTTTGACGTCCAGAGGTGTAAGGGGATACCAGTTATGCCAACCCAGAACGGAATGATCCTTGGATAGTCGTCATGATGAATCGGCTCCTACCGAACAAGAACGAACATACAGAAATTGTAGTGAAAGGGCCCTTGTTGCAGTACATATTGCAGGTCCTCCTTGGTTTCAAAGTTAAAAAGAAACTTGCCATTACCGAGATCATTGGCTATGATGCGATCTTGCAGCTTCCATTCCGTCGGCATATGTTGTAACAGCTTAACAACATTTTGCTTCTTAGGGTTCAGAACTTTCCCTATCAATGAACGTTGAAAGTCGCGTATCGTATGTGAATCATTCTGATCCTATAACTGAATGGGCTCATCATCACTTTCATAACAAATCCCTTTGCCTTTTAGATCTGCCATATGAGCAGATGGAAGACGATGTAATAATCGACTCATGGAGACTGTAGATGCGAACGCTAGCTCCAATGTCGACTACGACGGACGAAGAAGGCGCACTGAAGAGAGACGATCAATGGACACAATCTCAAAACTGCAATCTTAAAGGAAACCACAATCTCAATGAAGATCACGATCTTAGAACTGCTCGGGGACATTGATGATCGTTCGAGAACCAGGATCGTCCGAGAGAAACGTTGATGAAGGTGAAAGCTTGGTGATGAAGAAAGTGCAGGTTTGTGTGGTTTTGGTAACGGACTCTCCGCCAGATGGCAAAGATCAATCTGAGGATGGTTAATCGGCCACCAAAGAGTGGATCGATGCGTTGAGATGATGATCTCAAAGCGGCCTCGCCATTGTCGCCTCCAGAGCTCCTAGGATTTTTTTTTCTAAATTGATCAATTTGTTTCTATCAGAATTAGAAAGGAAAATATATTTTCATAAGAACTAGCGAAATAGAAGGGAATCCATGTTCCAATAATTTAGCAATCATAATATATATTTTTTCTGAAATGTGATAGCTAATTGAAACCAACAACTTTTTGGAGGTAAAAGTATAACAACTTGCAACATCTTTTATTAATTCCTGTAAATTTGGTGTTTAAAATTACACCAAATTTGCAACATATTTTCTCACACTGATATGGAGTACTTATTAAGATGGGGATCAGATCATCGGCCAGTTTTGGCTTGTATAAAGTCACGGGTTTCTGGACCACGACGAAACTTCCGATTCGATAAGAGATGGTTCGGGAAGCAAAGGTTCGCTGAGGCTGTTAGAGACGGGTGGGGGAGAAGAGATAGTCGACAACAGCAGGTTGACTTGGTGGACAAGTTATATAGATGCATGAAGGCGATAGCATATTGGAAGAGGAGCAACCCATATAACAATGAGCAGCTGAAAGTGAAGATAGATCAAGCTCAAAACGATGATACCCTGTCCAGCGAAGAAGAACTTGAACTAAAATGGCAACTCTGTGCTGTGTACAGAGAAGAAGAGATCTTCTGGAGACAAAAGAGCTGGGCCATATGGCTTAAGGAAGGTGATCGGAACACCAAATACTTCCACGCAAAGACTAAACAACGACGAGCCCGGAACAGGATCACAAAACTTAAGAATTCGATGGGTGTTTGGGTTGAAACAGAGGACGAGATCGAACAGGTTGCGGTGGAATACTTTGGAAACCTCTTTGTAACTTCGAATCCCTCATCCTATGAGGAGAGTATCCGGTGTGTTACAGAGACAGTAACAAGAGAGATGAATGATGCGCTTATGGTGCCGGTCTCTGATACAGAAATCAGAGATGCAGTTTTCGCGATTAACCCGGAAAAAGCCCCGGGCCAGATGGGATGACAAGCTTGTTTACCAAATATTCTGGAAGGTAGTAAGGGGAGATGTCATCAGCATGGTCAGAGAGTTTTTTTTTGCGACAGGGGATTAGATGAGAGGATCAACCAGACTAACATTTTTTTAATTCCCAAGACAGAAAGACCGGTTACTATGGCGTAATTTCGTCCCATCAGCCTATGCAACGTTAGTTATAAGATCATCTAAAAGATCTTATCGAACCGGCTAAAGAGAATACTGCTTGATCTGATATCTGAAACACAATCAGCCTTTGTGGCTCGACGTTTAATTACGGATAACATCTTAGTAGCTCAAGAGATGTTCCATGCCTTAAGGACGAACCAGAGCTGTAAAGCGAAATACATGGCTATTAAGATAGATATTAGTAAGGCATACGACAGTGTAGAATGGGGATTCCTCGCAGCCCTTATGGAAAAAATGGGCTTCGACCTGAGATGAATTCATTTGATCATGAGTTGTGTCTCGTCAGTGTCGTATAAAGTGTTGATTAATGGAGATGCACGAGGCCACATTACTCCTTCCCGGGGACTCCGGCAGGGCGATCCTTTATCGCCATTTTTATTCATACTGTGCACTGAAGTACTAATATCGCAGATTCGAGAAGCGGAACGCACAAAGAAGATTACAGGCCTAAAGATCGCTCGATCGTGCCCGACGGTATCTCATTTACTCTTCGCTGATGACAGTCTCTTCTTTTGCAAAGCAGAGCCTAGTAAATGTCAGGAGCTAATGAAGATTATTGACGTCTCTGGTTACGCCTCAGGACAACAACTGAATAAAGAGAAGTCATCAGTTATGTTCGGTTCTAAGGTCATAGCGTCCACCAAACAAGACCTGAAAAGGTTAACTGGAATTAGAAAAGACGGAGGAATGGGTATGTATCTTGGCATGCCAGAGAAGATTTGTGGATCTAAAAAGAAAGTATTTGCGTATGTCCAAGACAGATTAAACGCTAGAGTTAATATGTGGGAAGCTAGGCATCTCTCTAAGGGGGGAAAGGAGGTTCAAATCAAATCTGTGGCACAAGCTGTTCCTAACTTCACGATGTCCTGCTATTTGTTACCACAAGAGACACATAAAAAGTTGACAGGAGCTGTATCAAGATTCTGGTGGAGTGCCAAAGCTAATAATAGAGGTTTACATTGGGTGGCATGGGACAAGATTTGTATACCTCAGAAGCAGGGAGGATTGTGATTTAGAGACTCTCGAGATTTCAATCTACCCCTCCTGGCAAAGCAAGTCTGGCGTCTGCTAATCTATCCTGATTCACTATTAGCTAAAGTCATGAAAGGTCGGTATTATCGACACTCAAACCCAATGCTGGTTGGGAAAGCGAGTAATCCCTCCTATGGGTGGAGCAGTTTATGGACATCGCGATCTATACTTGGAGAGGACCTGCAACGTACTATAGCGACCGGGGAAGATACTAAGGTCTGGGAGGATTTCTGGATCCCAGAGGTACAGGCGAGACCCGCCTTACCAGTTGGAGACACGATCGATGGAGACCTAAAAGTTCATCACTTAATCATACACGAAACAAAACTCTAGAATGAACCCCTCCTTAAGGAATTGGTAAGAGCAGAAGACATACAAAAGATCCTAAAGATCAGACCGAGTAGGCTAGGAAAGAAAGATGGCTACTCTTCGAACCGGACGAAGTCGGGATCTTATACTGTACGAGCAGGATATGAAGTTGCTAATGAGAAAAGAAGGGCGTCCTTAGAAGTCCAGATTTTAGAACCTAGCGTCACAAAGATGAAAGAAGAGGTATGGAGTTTGAAAACTTCAAGGAAAATTAAGCATTTCTTATGGCAGTCGTTAGCTGGATTCGTGACGGCAGCAAGTAGATAGTGTGATAGACACTGCACTATAGATAGATCATGCCTCCGGTGTGGTGCGGAAGAAGAGACGATCAACCATATTTTATTTGAATGTCCACCCGCGGTGCAATGCTGGGCCTTATCGGACATCCCAACATTTCCGGGCGTATTCCCGTGTAGTGCTCTGTTCGCAAATATTGATCACCTCTTATGGAGAGCAAAGGAGCATGGTGTCCCAAAAGAAAGCCTCAAACCTTTCCCTTGGATACTCTGGTTTATCTGGAAAGGACGAAGCAATTTCTTTTTAATGGAGTGGACTCTACCCCATTAGACACCCTACACTTACCGTTGGCTGAAGCTAGAAGCTGGAAGGTGGCACAAGTCATTACAGCTATAGAAGAGGACAATCCTCAAGAGGGAGGTGCAGAGGAGACAAGCTCGGTACTGCCTTCGGATATGATGAGACTCCGATGTCAAGTTGATGCATCTTGGACTCATGAGGAGCGAACGGCGGGCTTAGGTTTTTTTCTCGACAAAGGAGATAGGACGATTCTCATGGGGCTTAGGAACTGCAGTGAGATTACATTGCCGCTACAGGCGGAGTGATACCACTCAAATTACCCTAAGGAGTGATTTATACTCTCTCAAATAAGAGGTCGAGTTGTAGTACTTAGGGATCAAATTCACAGGGAGCTAGGGAACCTAAGAAATCTAATGTGATTTGTTAAGCAAGATGGTTTTAGAGTTTTTAAATGTAAATTGCAGTTTTATATTGAACAAGAGTTTGTTGAATAGCTTGGTTTAAGTTTTGGTGCTTAAAAAGGAAATAGCTAGACTTAGGGTTTTTATTCAGAAAAATTGGGATTATAATCCTACAGGTGCCTAATGAGTTGCATGCATGATAATGTAAAGCTCAACTACTTTGATCAACAAGTCAATCAGCTCTCGCATGTATTGACTTGTCTATTAACTAGATCTAATGTTCTCAACTTTCGTATTTTGATCAATAGAAAGTGTCGATCGATAATCCTATAGGGATATCGATCAATACACCTTTTGCACCGTCGATCGATTATTCAAGTGTGATATCGATCGACGTGCTCTAGTCAAGCTTTATGTGCAGGTTGAATAATGCCTTACTAAGCTCACTAGATCAGCTCTTGCCTTGCTCATAGCAAGAAACATAGTTCAATTAGAATGTTTTCAGGATGAGAATAAAACTCTCGCTTTTATCAATCAATCTAAGGGCAGGTTCTTCGTAGCTAATCTAGACACATGCATTAATGAACAATCCTAAAGATGATTATCAGAACTCAGCAATCTATAGTTGGGGCAAATCCCTCCTAACCTATTTAAACCCTAAAATCTAACAATGGAACTACTCAGACATGGCTAAGCAATTCATAACAGCAGTTAACTATGAAAACTTCATTAGAATAGTAAATAGATATTAATGGAGTTCCAATCACAAATTATAACTTTGGATCTTCCTCCAATCTATCAAAATCCTAAAACCTTTTCTGTGAAAATAGTAAAACAATAAAATCACACTTTGCCTCTAACATGGTGGCAAAGCTTATATAATTAGGGTAAAACTCATCAGGGGTAATCTTGTAAAATGGTGGAGTTTTGGGCTTCAAGTCGGCTGTGACCAAACGGGCTTTCTGCGTGCTTCACTGTCGATCGATACCAATACATGCGTATCGATCGATTATTTCTCTCCAATGTCGACCGATGGTCGAGCTCGATGGTCATCTCGGATGCTTGCTCCAAATATCTCCAAAATGCTCCAAATCATCACTTATCTCCAAAACACTCCTGATCTTATAAATATAATAAATAGACTCTATAATATAATAATTATTAGTAAAAACACCTATAAACTATGGATGAAAATAGATCAAATCCATAGTCTGTCAACTGTCTCAGACTTACCTTTTTGCTTGTCCTCAAGCAAAACAAACATACAGTCTCTCTGAAAGAGGTTTAAAAACAGCAGAGACTCACATGATTTAAAACTTAGAATCATCACCTCTACAATATTGCAATCCACATCTAAGAAGTCCGAATCACAAAAGCACATTATACCATATCCTAGCTTAGCAACCAAATTCATCTAGCCAACAACTTAGCAAATCTTGTCTTTCATTCCCCTCTACCAACCTCATTTCTCAGCATAAATAAAAGTGAAAACTTTACCTTAGGAGTATCGATCACAAGATGCAAGGATTCTCAAACAAGTATCTAGACCTGCAGGTAAACATTAGTTCCTATCCTCTCTCTCTATTAATTTTCTCTCTTGGTCAAAATCTGCTTATATGCAAGATCATTGACCAAGATTGGACAGGTTTCCATGAATCAAGCCTTAATGGTGGTTGCCACCAAGTCCTGTTCACTTCTTTTTGACCTATATCCTAGGATTATTTGTGAAGTAAGCCTTAATGGTTGTAGCCACAAAGTCCTGTTCTAATCCTTTACCTATGAAATTCTTATGAAGCAAGCCTTAATGGTTGTAGCCACCAAGTCCTGTTCGAATTCCTTCCTAATAAATCTCTATATATATATATTATAAATATTTTTTTATTCTATATATAATCTATATTTCGAAAATAGAGAGAGAAAGGATGATAAATCTATATACACAAGGCTTTACCTTCCAAACTTGTTTGAAGAATCCGATCCCATGTATACCAAGCCCCAAGACAAGCAGTTGTGTCAAGTTTAGTGTTGGAGGTCAGCTTTGGTTCCTTCAAAACAATCTCAGCAAGAGTGGGTAGTTGACAGGTAGATCCACTTTAGTATCTTAGTACTATCTGCAATCAGTAAGTCTAGAATGGTGCTAAAGAGTGGTTAGATATCTAGCAAAATCTATAAGTTAATACTCCCCTTCATGACTCAATAATAACTTAATTTTGAAAACATTTTAATAAGACTAATAAAAAAATAAATATCAGTAAACCTCCCCCCAGACTTAAACTACACTGTCCCCAGTGTAAATTTAGTCGGAGTTGTGGTTAGAAATAAATCATAAGGACTCAATGTAACAACTAAGAACGATATACTAGACCAGAATGAATGTCGACCGATGTAAGGATGTTGAAATCGGTAGACGCAGGTAAGGCAATGTCGATTGATGTCGACAGTTTCACGTCGGTCGATACTGATGGCCATCGTCTACTCGGTTTTTTTTTTTAATGACCTGTAATAATTAAAAACCAACATAAATAGTATATCAATAAAAACTTAATAAATGTTACCTAATAGTGGGTTGTCTCCCACTCAGCGCTTTGTTATAATCATTTAGCTTGACTTTGGAGGTGATTTGGCTAGTAGTGTTGAGAACTGGGACTTGTTGGAAAACATGTACCGGTGAAGTCTCTCATTGCTTCATCCCCTCTGCGCCATTTATCTTTCATTGTTGCAGTTGTGTTTTCAATTCTCTGCAATCTTTCACCAAGACTCTCAAGGTTGAACTAATGTCTGGTAAGTGTCCGCTGAGATCTCCTCTCCATGGTAATGTGTGTTGGACATGTCAGATATCATCTTTGGTACTAGCCGGCCTTGGTTTGTAGCGTTGTCGACCGATGTTCGATGGTGAATGTCGGTCGGGTATGTTGTTGCGTCTGTCGATCGATAGCGCTGCTTCTGGTCGACGGGCAATGTAACTCTGAATCTCCATCAGCTCCCCTTGTATAGCTTCAACCTTTGAGGCCAAAGCACTAATGCTAAGATCCATTTGGAAATAGACGTCATCACATCTCCCATCAAGCCTCTCCTTTGTAGTTTCCAGAGCTCTATAGATTCCTTCTACCAACTGATCTATCTCTTCTCTGGTGTGGAAATCTGGTTGAGACTTCATCGTATGTGGGCGTGGCGGACTGTTGTCGATCGATGCTGTCAAGCGGTTGTCGATCGATGTGCGATGATGTCTGTCGATCGATGGAGGTGGTCTGCTGTCGATCGATGGAGGTCGAGCAACGTCGGTCGCATGCTGAATTCTGGCTATGTCTTGCTTCTTCTCCTCTATGCAAGTAGTTAGCCAACTGATACTATCATTGAATGGATAGTAGACACCATCAAGCTTCATCTGGAAAGCTACTTTGTTCCTCTCATGTTCACCACAGACTCCATAGAACATCTCATTAATCTCGTCCTTGGTGTAGATCTCTGGTACCAACTTTGTCTGTGTGAATGAGCTAGCATGTTCAGGAAGACAGATGTAGGCTGGCTCATCTCTTGAAGCTCTTTCTACAAGTCTTCTGATATCCTTGTTGTGAACAGGAATGGTGCGTCCATTTAGATCTCTGGCGTGTCTCCGATCATCTCTGTAGACTCCATACTCATCTTTCTCTTCCAGTAGAATTTCATGTTACCATAGAGATCATAAGCTCTTCTGCCGAATTCTGGCTGTCTGTCGACCGATGTTGGGACATCAACGTCGATCGATGGTTGAGTTGTATGGCGAGATCGTTGTATGAAGCCGTTGTCTATGCCACCAGCTGTGTCATAGAACTCCTTTGTAGCCTACTGTTCTGGATTGTTGCGTTGATGCATGAACAGATTGTCTGCTCCATTGGTTGTTTGAAGGATATCTGCGATATCTTCTCGAGATACGTGTAGTGTGCGGCCGTCTATTGCTTTTGCATAGCCATCAGGGTCCCTGAAAATACCAAATTCATCTGGAGTTAGATATTGGTTATCTAATTTATCTTTTTCGCTTATAGTGGTTTTCGGTATTGGACGGTTGTCGATCGATGTTGCATTGTTGTTGTCGATCGATTGTTGATGACGAGTGTCGATCGATTGTTGATGATGAGTATCGATCGATGCTGGATAGTCAGTTTCATACTCGGCTCCACAGTGGCATGCTGCAATGATACCTGGATCATTGATTCTTCTGGAGATCGTCTGTGGCTTCTTGACTGGGATAGGGTCATAGTGGGCATTAGGATTGATGAGTGTTAGATACAACTGGTTGGTTTGCGAGTTGAACACTGCTCCCACTGTTGACAAGAAAGCTCTCCCAAGTAGTAGAGAAGAGTTCCAGTTTAACTTAATGTCCAAGACATGGAAATCAACTGGAAATAGGGCATTACCAATCTGCACCTCTCTCACAATTCCTCCTGAGTTCCTCTGGGAACAATCCACAAAAGTGAACAATTCCTGCGAAGGCTCCACCTGCAGACCCAGATGGTCTACCCTAACCTTAGGTAGGATGCTGACTGATTCTCCTGTGTTGCACAAGGAATGTGGAAATTCAATACCCTTCACCTTGCATGGTATTGCAAATTGCCCAGGATCACTCTTCTTCTTCAATGTAATCTTCATCCTCATCTTTTCTCTAGCTTCACAAAACATTCTCTTGATGTCTTCTTCTTTCTCTCTTGTTTCTCTGAAGAACATCCACAATCTGTGGGTATAATAAGTCTCTTCGAATGGCTTATGTAGAGGAATCCAGAAGACTCTCTTTCGGAAATTTTCCTTTTCCTTTTCATTTGCCCCCCTCTTCAGATGTTTCGCCACTTTTTCCTTTATTCTTCTTAGGATTCTTCCAGTAGGAACCCTATCCTCTTCCATAGGATCCTCTCCATCATCTGAAGGTGTCCTGACGGGCTCTGGTGGGTATTCTGAAGATTTGGGTTTGGGCCTGAGTGCGTTAAATTGTGCAACATCTATCTTCGGCATCTGCACTCGGTAGGTAATAGGGGCTCGTGGATCGATAGGCGCTGGAGGTTGTCGATCGATGTTGGCCTCCGAGTGTCGATCGATGTTGCTGTTGGCATGTCGATCGATTCGGACGTTAACAGGGCTGGTGGGTGTTTTGCTGTGAACTCCTTGTCAGTTAGAATCTTCACGGCATTGCAAGCCGCAGTTGACCCTGTAGGCGTCGTCGATCGATGCTCTGGAGTTTCTGTCGATCAATTTGGACTGGTGTATGTCGATCGATGTTCGAGGTCTGGCGTCGATCGACACCATTGCGATCCGCTGAAACTCATCAAACTTTCTACCTCGAAATCTCCTTCTTGCAGCTTCTCTTCCTTCACCACTTGCCAAAAGTCATCCTCAATGATGGCATTCACGTGGTGTTTCATCACATCATCCCCTACTCCTCTTGTTGAGGCTTCCTGCCTCTTAACAACATCTCCTGTCTGCACAACCTGCATCTCCATCTTCTTCACATGAGTGCTCAAAGTCTCAAACTTTGTGTTCAGGTTGGTGTAGACAGAATATATCTTCCCATTGAAGTCCACGGTCATTCGCTGCTGTGCCTCAAGAACCCTATCGAGCATCTCTTCAATCTTGCTCTCTTGAGTAGGCGGCGGTGGCTTCTGGTAGTAGGAACTTCCATAATTCCTGTTGTTGATGTAGCTGTTGTTGTAGGGTTTCTGGTACAGTGAATTTTGTTTGAAATTACTCCTATTTCCATAGGAGTTTCTGTTTCCACCCTGGTTTCCAGAACTTTGGAATCCAGTTCCACCAATGTAGTTCACCTCTTCTTCGCCTGGTCTACCCTCTACAGCTTCTGCATCTTCAACAAAGCTAATCTGCTTCCTGAGAAGCTTGTGAACACTATCCAGCTTTGCCTTCACCTCATCCATCTGATCATTCCCAAGGATGGTGGCAGATCTTTTCCTCTCAAAATCAGTGTTCTTGGTGCTGTTGCTGGATGCTAGGTTTCCAATAACCTTGACTGCCTCCTCTGGATTCCTGGTGTTGAAGTTTCCATTGCTGGAAGCATCAAGAGCCATCTGGTACTGCACCGCGATGCCTCTGTAGAAAGTACAGAGCAGTTGTACTTCATTGAATCAGTGGTGTGGATAGTCTCTCTGGTAAGACTTGAATCTGATCCAAGAGCCTCTGAATGATTCTGCAGGCTCATGAGTGAATGTAGATATCTTTCTCCTCAAGTCTTCAGCACGCGCTTCATCAAAGAAATTTCATAAGAATGCATTCTTGATGTCGCTCCAGGATTTAAGAGATCCTGGTTGCAACTGCTTGAGCCAATGCAGAGCTTCTCCAGCAAGTGAATACCTGAAGAGCTTGCATAACAGGTAGTCCTCAGAGACTCCCTCGACTCTAATAGCAGAAATCAGATCCTTGAACCTCTCCAAATGGTCCATAGGATGCTTGTGGGATAATCCATGGCAGGGTAGTTGTCCCACAAGTGTGTAGTACTGCGCTTTCAACTCAAAATCCCTCTCAATAGTGGGAGGAAGGATGGCTGATCTGTTGGTGTAGTATCGATCTGGACGGTTGTGGTCAACCAACGTTTTGGGTTGCGCAGCCTTATCTACAGGTAAAGTAGTACCTGTAGCAGTAGCATCAGGCTCATGGATTGCAGCCCCCTGAGCATCTATCCTCTGACCTACTGCATTACGCAGATGACCCTCCTGGTCATGCAGGTCTCCATTGTTATCGCGTACAAGTATCAAAGGCGCAACCATGTCTCGCGGCTCAGTATCGATCGATGTCCGGGATGGAATGTCGATCGATGTCAGATGAAAGATATCGGTCGATGGAAGGTGAGTGTTGTCCGTCGACAGTGGTGAGCGAGTATCGGTCAACGGGACTGGTGTCTGAGTCGACAGTGGTTGAGCATAATCGAGCGGCACACGAGTGTTGTTGTCAGTCGATGAGGAGCGCACGTTCCAAACTTGCAGGATCTGGTGAGGATAGCAGTTGAGTTTCCTTGTTGCTTCTGGTACTGCTGGGCATGTACCTGAAAATCCAAGAAACAATTTTATGTCAGAAACTTAAAAAAAAATAGACAAATAGGCGATCAAAGCTCCCCGGCAACGGCGCCAAATTTGATACCACTCAAATTACCCTAAAGAGTGATTTATACTCTCTCAAATACGAGGTCGAGTTGTAGTACTTAGGGATTGAATTCACAGAGAGCTAGGAAACCTAAGAAATCTAATGTGATTTGTTAAGCAAGATGATTTTAGAGTTTTTAAATGTAAATTGCAGTTTTTTATTGAACAAGAGTTTGTTCAATAGCTTGGTTTAGGTTTTGGTGCTTAAAAAAAATAGCTAGACCTAGGGTTTTTATTCAAGAAAATTGAGATTATAATCCTACAGATGCCTAATGAGTTGCATGCATGATAATGTAAAGCTCAACTACTTTGATCAACAAGTCAATCAGCTCTCCCATGTATTGACTTGTCTATTAACTAGATCTAATGATCTCAACTGTCGTATTTTGATCAATAGAAAGTGTCGATCGATAATCCTATAGGGATATCGATCGATACACCTTTTGCACCATCGATCGATTATTCAAGTGTGATATTGATCGACGCGCTCTAGTCAAGCTTTATGCGCAGGTTGAATAATGGCTTACTAAGCTCACTAGATCAGCTCTCGCATTGCTCATAGAAAGAAACATAGTTCAATATTAGAATGTTTTCAGGATGAGAATAAAGCTCTCGCTTTTATCAATCAATCCAAGGGCAGGTTCTAGGTAGCTAATTTAGACACATGCATTAATGAACAATCCTAAAGATGATTAACACAACTCAACAATCTATAGTTGGGGCTAATCCCTCCTAACCTATTTAAACCCTAAAATCTAACAATGAAACTACTCAGACATGGCTAAGCAATTCATAACATCAGTTAAGTATGAAAACTTCATAAGAATAGTAAATAGATATTAATGGAGTTCCAATCACAAATTATAACTTTGGATCTTCTCTCCAATCTATCAAAATCCTAAAACCTTTGCTGTGAAAATAGTAAAACAATAAAAGTATCGATCAATTGTTTCTCTCCAATGTCGACCGATGGTCGAGCTTGATGGTCATCTCGGGTGCTTGCTCCAAATATCTCCAAAATGCTCCAAAATCATCCTTTTCTCCAAAACACTCCTGATTTTATATATATAATAAATAGACTCTATAATATAATAATTATTAATAAAAACACCTATAAACTATGGATGAAAATAAGTCAAATCCATAGTCTATCACGGAGGTGGAAGGACTGATATGGGCCATGAAGAAGATGCTTGGAGAAGGACACACCTCGGTACGTTTTGAATCTGATTGTGCTCAGCTCGTAAAATTGATCCATAAAGTGGAAGAATGGCCACCTATGGTTGAAACTATAGAAGATATCAGTATCATCTCAAGGAGTTTTGAATTCTTCTCTATTGAATGTTGGGGTCAAAACCGGTCACGACGGAATCAATGCCTGAAAGTTCCCGGAAAACCAACTCTCGATCGATCCTTGAAAACTAGACATTTCCGGAAAACGGTTAATCAAGTAAAAGACAGTTTTTCGCGAATGCGAACCGAGGAATGTCGAGAAGAGGATCAGTCTGGATGAGGTCTCGATCGTAAGCTAGGACCGTCTCAACCGAGGTCACCTCGCCCCTAGGCGAGGATGACCCGCACCAAGGTCACCTCCCCCCATGGGCGAGGACGACCCGCACCGAGGTCACCTCGCCCATGGGCGAGGACGACCCGCACCGAGGTCACCTCGCCCATGGGCGAGGACCAACCTCCTGTCCCGAAACCGTGCATCCTCGTCTAAATTCCTGTAACACAATCCTCGGGCCCTTGGATGCAATACCCATGTCTCATCTCGCTCAAGATTATCAAAGAAGACTTAAGGAAAAGTTATAAAAATTTGGTCGTCGAAATGGATTCATGCCTGCCGTATAAAACGGCTATGGTTAGCTTGAACACCAGTTGCCTTAACTATACGGGGAATTGGAATCCTTTCGGAAAAACCAACGGCTGTTTCTTAGAAAAAATTGTAAAAATGTCTAAGTCCCAAAATGACCCAAAAGGGGCCTGAACCGCGGCTAAACGGCCCACTTACGATTTTAGAATAGGATTGAGCCTAAGGCTGATATGACTGTTTATTTTTTTATTCGCAGGAAAAGATAAATGTCAAGTTTCCGAAGATAATCATGAAGAGTGACGAAAAATGGAAAGGCCCGTCTCGCGACAAATCCGGCCCATGAAAAGGTGCAAACCGACCTAGAGAGAGTATATAAGGAGGGCTTAAGGCGAGGAACAAGAGAGAGCTTTTTCAGAGCAAACTTAATACTTAGAGCAATTTAGGCATTTTTCCATTTTTACTATCGAGCTGCGACTCGACTAGGTTTGAACTTAGGTGGCTAGACTAGGGAACGTACCGACAGCTCTCGTAGCCTAGGATCTTACCTGTTGTTCACGCTCAAACGCGAATTCGGAAATAAGACCTCTTTGTTCTTTTTTCGCTCTTTTAAGACTTATTACTTTTGACTCTTTCATATTGATTGTGTTGTGCGTGGCCCAGCAGATAACCGGGACCTTCAGGGAAGGCTAGGTTAGCTTGGCTTTCCTCCGATTAACAAATCTCGACGGTGTGAATTCCGGTTCCCACAGTTTGGCGCTAGAAGGAGGGGGGGTACGGATCTATCTCTCACGCAACCACGCACGCTCAGTCAGGTATGACGATCAACGCTGACAAAGAAAAGCAAACGCACGGCGGGACTTCCGTCAATGCCAACGCTGAAAGAACTCCAGCTGGAAACGTATCCATAGTCACTACGAACGCCGTGATACTGGACCAGATAAAAGAAATGTTCGCCTCCGCTCAGAAAAAGTCGGACGAACAAGGAAAGCTCGTGGCCTCTCTCGCAAAACAGGTGGAAACCTTAACGGCGAAGGCCAAGAGTAAAAACCCGCGCGGGGCCACAAGAGCCCGCAGCGGAAGAAGACTCAATTTCGAGTGGATCGATCTGGAGAACCTTCCACCTCCCGCCGGGAGCAACGAAGGAGGCGATTTTGAGTGGATCGATCTGGACATAAGCGACCAGTCCGATCACTCGGACGGAGGTGCCGACGTCCATCCGAGAGAAAGCGAAGCCAGTTCGCTCGGCAGGACGCTGTTGGGGTCGAAAACGGTTACGACGAAGTTAACGTCCATATCCCCGAAGAAGAAAAACGTAGAAACCTTCTTCGACAAATACTTTTTCAAAATAGATTCTTCTTTATGAAAAGCTTTGCGGAGGAAACACGAGTCATCAGACAAGAGCCCGAAAAGGATCGTTACGCAGCGACCGAACACGTGCTCCGCTCGGTCGCTGCGTAGCGACCGAGTTCGAGCCAAGGCTCGATCGCTACGTAGCGACCGAACGTCTATTCCGCTCGGTCGCTACGTAGCGACCAAACCCATTTCACGATTCTCCGCCATTCTAAGTTATCGATCAAACTTTACCGTGAAAACCGCGGAAAGTTCGTTCTTTATCGAAAGAAGCCGTAATAAACGCTTCGAGTCGGAAGACGGCCCAAAGTGACCTAAGACATGACTCGAGGCCCAACTTACGATTTCTTAACCAACAGCCCGTAAGCCGCATGACAGTTTACGCTTGGTTCACAAGGAAAGATAAATGTCAAGTTTCCGCGGATAAATACGAAATTTTGAAGATAATTACGAAAATCGGAAAAAATGGAATATCTCCATTTTTATGCTATGGCGGCTTAAGGGCAGAAGGGGAAAAGCGTAAACCGACCTTGAAGCCAGTATATAAGGAGTCCTAGGCGAGAGGCATAGAGGAGGACTTTTTCACAGCAAACTTAGCACTTAGAGCGATTTTAGGCAATTTTCCGTTTTTGTTATTCGAGCTGCGACTCAATTAGGTTTTTGCCGTCTTAGGGTTTTAGACCTAGAAATCTCGCCGACAGCTCTCGTAGCCCAGGCACTTACCTTGTTGTAAACGCTCAAACGCAGATTCGGAATAAGAACTATCTTGCTCTCTTTTTCGATTTCTTATTTTATTACTGTTCTCGTTTCGTGTTCTGATTGCTTGGCGTGTGGTATTAGCAGATATTTGGGACCTCTGGGAAATTAGGGTTCTCCTACTTTCCAAATTTAAACGGAAATCGACAGTGCAAATTTCGGTTCCCACAGACACGTCGTTCGAAAAGCCCATGACAGAGGAAGAAGAAAACCTCTATTGGGTATAGCAGGAAGAACTGGCCGAGAATCAGGCTCGGATCCACCGCAGCCAACGCTGACAGGTTCGTAAGGCTGCTAGAAATCCTGATGAGATCCATGATCTCCGCGAGTACATCGTAAAAACTGCGGCAGAAGTCAAGGCGGTAAAGTCGCAGATTCACAACGCGACAAGCGCTGCACCCGAGATTGACAGACTTCTCGAGGAAGCGCGGAAAACTCCGTTCACTGCCCGGATCACAGAAACTAACATCTCAGATCCTGGGAAGATCAAAATTCCCGTCTACTATGGCACCACCGACCCGAAGGCGCATCTGAAGTCTTTCCAGATCGCAATGGGAAGGTGCAAACTCAAGGAACGCGAACGAGATGCTGGCTACTGCCTCCTCTTCGTCGAAAACCTCAATGGAGCCGCGCTCGAATGGTTTTCTCGTCTGAAAAGAAACTCCATCGGAAGTTTCCGTCAGCTCGCCTCGGAGTTTCTCAAACAGTATTCCATGTTCATGGACAGGAAAACCTCAGACATCGACCTTTGGAGTCTATCTCAAAGAGAAGACGAACCACTCCGCGAATTCATGAACAGTTTCAAGCTGGTAATGGCAAGAGTCACTGGAATCAGCGACAAAGTGGCAGTCGACGCTTTGCGGGAAACTCTCTGGTATAGGTCAAAACTCCGGCAATGGATATCCCTTCAAAAACCAAGAACAATCTAGGACGCTCTTCACAAGGCAACGAACTTCATCATGATGGAAGAAGAGATGAAAGTCCTCTCCCAGAAGTACAACCCGCAGAAGACGTCCGCGAGAAGGAAAAACCCTCGCAACGACAGGTATGTCCACCACGAGGGAGAAGATCTCCAGGGCGAGCATAATTACGCTATCAACTCCGAACAGGGAAAGACTTCCGGAAATACCTAGACCGGGAACCAGTTCAAGGATAATTCTTACTGCGAGTTCCACCAGACCAGAGGTCATTCCACTATGAACTGCAAGGTTCTCGGCGCAAGGCTTGCTGCAAAGCTCCTCGCCGGCAAAATTTCGAAGGTCACAGGCATAAAATACCTCCTCCTGGATTCCGATCGCCCTCCCAAAACTGATAAAGAGTCCCCCGAAAATGAAACCAGCGAAAATCAGACGGGCGAGAAACGCGGAAGGAGGCAGGATGACCGAGGAAACGACAGCAACCGTCGAAGGGTGAGCATGATCATCGGGGGATCGCAATTCTATCGCGATTCGATCTCGTCGATCAAAGCATATGGACGGAAGGCTGAGACAAGTTCAATCTGGCTGGCTCGGTCCCCAACTGACGACGCCCCTAACGATACAATCGTCTTCGAAGAGCGGGAAACCCTTGGAATCGACAAACCTCACTGCGACCCATTGGTTATCGATCTGGTAATCCGAGACCTGGAAGTGGGAAGGATCCTTATCGACACAGGAAGCACAGTCAACATCATCTTCCGCGATACCCTCCGGAGGATGAACATCAAACTCGAAGAAGTCGCCCCGGAACCAAAACCTCTCACCGGTTTCTCAGGTGCAACGTCAATGACCATCAGATCAATCAAACTCCCAGTGATGGCTAAAGAGGTGACGAAAATCATTGACTTTGCGGAAGTCGATAACCCGGCCATATACAATGTTATCATGGGAACTCCTTGGATCAATTCCATGAAAGCGGTACCGTCGACTTACCACCTTGGCATCAAGTTCCCAACTCCAAACGGAACAGCGGTAATCTGGAGATGGCAGAAACAGTCTAGGCTCTGCTTCTTGGCCGAGCATAAACTACGACAAACTTGGAACACCCCCGCGGTCAACCCGAAGCGGGCTAAGAAAGCTCAAAACGCTCCCGAGAGCTCCATAAAAAGTGATTCAGAATCACCCAACCAGGCAACGACTCCAGACAGCGACATAGTCCCCGAGTCAATCGCCTTGCCAGCGGACAGCCCGACTCCTGAAACGGTCGTCGATCCAACTGAAGCCCCAACGGCTGAAGTAACCGGAACGATCCCATCCAGCGAGTAGGAACACCCGCAGCAACAAGCAGAACTACGAGATGGCTTGATCCTCGAAAGAGGTACGTAGGCAGCTTGTCATATTGACAAGTTCAGCTATCCCCCTTGTTAAAAAGGGGGGGGGGGGTACGTATACTGGTATACTCCCACAAAAATCCGAAATATCCATGAATGTACTCGATATTTTTGAAACTTTTGCAATAAATTCTACCTTCTTCCGATCTCACGATTCACTTGCAATAAGTCACAGTAATCTAAGGTTGGCCTAAGAAACGCCCAAGGGAAGGGCATACCGTCCAAGCAGTCCTTGGACGGAAACTAATTCCTACATAATTCACACATACTCATGGTCAAGCAAAACCGGAAAAATGCATCTTCTATAAAAACGAAGATTGTAGCCATCTCACAGCAAAAGGCATATCTTTGAGAAAGCGAGACGTCGCAAATATTTCCCGAAAGATATTATCCAAATACACAGTCCGTCCGTGACTCTAAAATACAAAATACCCGTCGATTGGCCCCGACGGACAAGTCCAAAACGTTCTCTAAAAAAGAACGCGTAGTCAAACCTTTCATAAAAACTAAAGGTTCTCTTACATCCGACAAGGATACCATAGCGCGCTATACAAGAAAATCCAAAATTTTGGTCAGCACAACAGACGTTCTTTGGAGAGTGCTCGATTCTTCCCACACAAGTCATATAAGCCGGCGCCCAGTCGCAGACTTTAATCGGAAAGAATCAGGTAGAAATCGCCAACGGGAAAAACGAAAGTCGATTAGTCGTCGCATAGCCTTAGAGCCGAAAGTAAACCTAGGTCTTGCCCTAAACTCATACGAGATCTTAAAACATGTCTCATCGTCCACATCTAAAACGCTCACAAAACTTCGTAAAACTCCTAAACGTTTTTGAATACCCTCGAAAGAGCAAACGAACGGAACGACAAATTAAGAGTTAAGATACGAAGTGACTACTCGTGTCTTTCCCTCGACACTTGGCAGAAGTATAAACTAAAACCCATAGAATGCTAAAAGAACATTCGTTATATATAAAAAGGCCGCAGAGCGGCTGGGATTCGAAGCCACCAACGGCCAGTCATAGATAGTCAAATGACCGCGCAAGGCCATAGCACACTCAAACAACGAACGGCCACACTCGGCCTAAAACACTACACGAAATTTTGAGAAAAAGGCAAAGGGAAAACAATCCCGACGACCTTCAGAGATCAAGGTCAAGATACCTAGAATTCAAGGCTCCAAATGAGTCCGCGGGCTGATCAACTTCTCCTCCCTCGTCCGCAGCATCGGCTCCCGCCTCCGTCGTGTCCTCCGAAACCTCTATTGGAGGAACCATCAACTCGTCCTGGGCGCACCCATCCATGAGGCCCGACATCTGAGCAACCTCGGAGAGAAAAGAGAAATCAGCGTTCTGCGACTTCCAAAGGGTACCAACCGAACCGCGGCATTCGCGGAAGTCACCCACGTAGTCTTCAGCGTCCTTGAAACACCTGAACTCAGCATCAAACAATGTAGCTCTCCTCGCTAACTCAGCAGCACGAATGAGACCTCGGGAATGGGACTCAGCCTGTCTGCGCTCTCTTACCGCAACCTCGTTCTGAAAACGGATGAATTTCCTCTCGATCTCTTCGGCCTTGAAGTGCGAAAGACGCACCTCTCGGAAACTTCCGTCAAGCGTTGAATTAAAGACCCGCATTCCCTACACGAATCAAGGGTCAAACATGGAAGCGACAAACGAAGACTCGCCAAAAAAAAAAATTCAGAGACTAAACCTCGTTGATCAACCGAGAACCTTCCTCGACCACTTCTCTCCTCGACGCTTCATCCAGTGATGCTGGAGTAGTAAAACCGGGAGGAAGGTTGGCAAAGAAGTCGTCCGGAAGGGGAGCCTCGCTGGTTCCACTACCATCACCCGGGGTGAAACCCGGTTTCCATCCGGGTAGCGGAAGATCTTCTGAGACAAAGTTTCTGTCTCCGAGAGCGATTCCCTTGTCCTTTCAGGGCCTAACTCTCTCCCTCTGATCGGGAACAGCATCGGGGTGTGGCTCGTCCATGTCCGATGCACGTAAAAGTCGAGACATGCCTCGCGTTCGGTAAAGCGCCACTGCATTCCGGATCCTGTCTAGGGTGAAGGAATCCCAAAAGAACTGGCCATTGCGGAGAAGATCGCGCTTAGCAAACAGGTCCCTGGGGGTCGCAGGGAGGATACTGTTCGCTGCCAAAAAAAAAAAAAAAAAAAAAAAAAAAAAAAAAAACCTACTCCACCAATATATAGGAAAAAAGGTTACTATTCATTGTCGGACTTTCGGCAAACAATTACGTCTAATTCCATCAAAACAAGTCATACCGCAAGCTAGGACCTCACACCCAGGTCCGCAGATCCTAGCTAGCTGAGGGGCTAACTGTTGGGGTCAAAACCGGTCACGACGGAATCAATGCCTGAAAGTTCCCGGAAAACTAACTCTCGATCGATCCTTGAAAACTAGACATTCCCGGAAAACGGTTAATCAAGTAAAAGACAGTTTTTCGCGGATGCGAACCAAGGAATGTCGAGAAGAGGATCAGTCTGGATGAGGCCTCGATCGTAAGCGAGGACCGTCTCAACCGAGGTCACCTCGCCCCTGGGTGAGGACGAACCGCACCGAGGTCATCTCGCCCATGGGCGAGGACGACCTGCACCGAGGTCACCTCGCCCATGGGCAAGGTCGACCCGCGCCGAGGTCACCTCGCCCATGGGCGAGGACGACCCGCGCCGAGGTCACCTCGCCCATGGGCGAGGACGACCCGCGCCGAGGTCTCCTCGCCCATGGGCGAGGACGACCCGCGCCGAGGTCACCTCGCCCATGGGCGAGGACGACCCGCGCCGAGGTCACCTCGCCCATGGGCGAGGACCGACCTCCTGTCCCGAAACCGTTCATCCTCGTGTAAGTTCCCATAAAACAATCCTCAGGCCCTTGGACGCAATACCCATGTCTCATCTCGCTCAGGATTATCAAAGAAAGACTTCGGGAAAAGTTATAAAAACTTGGTCATCGAAATGGATTCCTGCCTGCCGTATAAAACGGCTATGGTTAGCTTGAACACCAGTTGCCTTAACAATACGGGGAATTGGTTTCCTTTCGGAAAAACCAACGGCTGTTTCTTAGAAAAAATCATAAAAACGTCTAAGTCCCAAAACGGCCCAAAAGGGGCCTGAACCGCGGCTAAACGGCACACTTATGATTTTAGAACAGAATTGAGCCTAAGGGTGATATGACGGTCTAGTTTTTATTCGCAGGAAAAGATAAATGTCAAGTTTCCGAAGATAATTATGAAGAGTGACGAAAAATGGAAAAGCCCGTCTTGTGACGAATCCGGCCCAGGAAAAGGTGCAAACCGACCTAGAGAGAGTATATAAGGAGGGTTTAAGGCGAGGAGCAAGAGAGAGCTTTCTCAGAGCAAACTTAATACTTAGAGCAATTTAGGCATTTTTCCGTTTTTACTATCGAGCTGCGATTCGACTAGGTTAGAACTTAGGTGGCTAGACTAGCGAACGTACCGACAGCTCTCGTGGCCTAGGATCTTACCTGTTGTTCACGCTCAAACGCGAATTCGGAAATAAGGCCTCTTTGTTCTCTTTTCGCTCTTTTATGATTTATTACTTTCGACTCTTTCATATTGATTGTGTTGTGCGTGGCCCAACAGATAACCGGGACCTTTAGGGAAGGCTATGTTAGCTTGGGTTTCCTCCGATTAACAAATCTCGACTGTGTGAATTCTGGTTCCCACATTGAATATCTACCTCGTGGCATGAATAAACGAGCGGACTGTCTTGCAAAAGCAGCTCGAGCTCGACAAGATCATTTTTCTCTTATTTGTGTTGAGACTCCTGGTTGGCTTGCTCATGTAGCTAGCCTTTTGGAGGGATAGTAGAAACTTTTCTTTCTGATGTCAAAAAAAAAAAAAATTACACCAAATTTGGTGTTAAAATTACACTAAATTTGGTATTTTGGTGTCAAATTTTATTTTCCATCTCCAACCATTACACCAAATTCTACACCAAAACAAAAAATTTATTTTTTTTATATCATTAACTTTTAATTTTAATAATTTTAGACATTAATTGCTTATGATTAATTATATTTATCACATATAAGTTTATATTTATTTATTAAAATTCAGTAATTTAATCTGTTTGTTTCTTTATATATGTTATTTTTATTTTAATTAATTTGTATACTTTATTTAATTTATTAAAAATTAGTCCAAATGAAAATTTTTATACATTTAAAATGAAATGCATTTTTATTTTGTTACAATTTAATGTAACTGATAACTCATTTAATTATATTGTTAATTAAAAATATAGATACAATATTATTTTAATGTTTTAGTAATATGAGAATAAAATAAAAAAAATACAATATATATGATATATTCATTTTAACTATATGTTAAAAACAATTAATAAAACTAATCCTATCTATAACTAAATATAAAGTAATAAAATACATTATTTTAATATTTGGTGTGATGAAAAGTATTACAATATTAAAAATAATTTGGTGTAATACTATTCATTCTACACTAAATTTGATAGAATAGTATAATTTTAGTGTTACATTGAAAATAAAATTACTTCAGATTTGGTGTTTTGATATCCCATTGGAGGTGGCCTAACTCTTGTTTTTTTTTTTTTTTTGAGGGAATATGCAAAAACGAACTAAAGAAAGTGATGAGTTTTCGAATGGCAACGCAAATTGTCTCAAAAATAAATATGTACTGGTAGGAATGTCTGTAAATAATAAATTCATACTATACAATTATACATGTGTCATGTGTGTGGTGACCTTATCAGATCTGTGTTTTTTGTTGTTGGCAAATTCACTGCTGCACACTTTGTCACCAATTTTGCCATAGAAAATATTTAATCTTCGATGGACACCGTATTTTCCAACAAAATGATTTCAGAACATCAAATGTGGGTTCAAACAATAATGGTGGTCTTTCCTTACGTGGCTAAATCCTTTCAACCTGATATCCTGATTTAACTTTATATTTTCCATTGTTTGTGAAATGCCATCATTCCCTATCTACCATTTGGGCTCTGCTCAGTGGTATACTTTCTATAATTTTCACATCTTGTGGATCTACCAGAGTCCGGAGCGCCTGCGAATTTCATCTTCGCGAAGTAGAATCAATGAGAGAATCCACTGTAAGGTCTGAGTAAAGATTGTGTTGGTTTTTATTTAGTTCATAGAGCACCTCCATTTTAATACAATATAAATTATAACCATAAATTTAAAAAATAACATAATGTTTTTTTTATAATAAATTTTAATTAAAATTAATTATAATAAAACTATATTATTAATTACCAAATTAATTAATGCATTGTTTATAAAATTAATTATAATAAAACTATATTATTAATAAGCCATCGAAAGCGTCCACATAGGATGTTAAACCTCCAGTTGTGTTTTGAAAATAATAAAGGCTATTATTTTCAATAAATAATAAAATTAATAAATCATATTTACGATTAGAAAATTATATAATTCAATTAAATATTTAGTTAAAAAGCTATTATAAAGTTGAACCAAAGTATTAATACAGCGCGAGTATAAAATCTAGTACTATATAAAAGTTGAGGCTATAAACCATTGAAAGCGTCCACGAAGGATGTTAAACGATCAATCTTATTATGACAAATCGACATTTTAATTTTTTTATTTTTAAATATGTCAATGTTTCCAAAAAAAATTATAAAAATGTCAACATTACCAAATAAATTGTTTATTTCAAACTATAATATAAATCAATATCAAATAAGGTAAATTTACAAAGATATAAATACTATATTAAGTTAACATAATGTTTAATAGTTTTTCGAAAATTAAAAATAAATAACCAAAAGAATAATTAAATTTAAAATACAAGATTTTCAAACAATTATAATTATATAAATCTAAATTTAAACTCATGATTTTCAAAGTTTAGGCTACATACTATTGAAAATATTGAGAAATAACATATAATATATAATATATATGTTGATATTATAAATCATCGAAAAAATTCACATATTATTTTAAAGCACTAAAAATCTACAAATTGCTTTTTTTAAAAAAAAAATTCTATTTCTAAAAATGTCAATATTACAAAATATTATTTCAAAAACAAAATCTATATCTATACTATAAAATTTGAGAATATAAACCATTGAAGGCTTCCACGTAGGATTTTAAACGAGCAATCGTATTATGACAAAAATATATTTAATTTGTTATTTTTAAGTATGTTAATATTTTTAAAAAAACTGTTTATTTCATAATTAAAATCAATATCAGATAAGGCAAAATAACAAAAGTAAACAAATTATACATATATTAACTTAATATATATATATATTAATAATTTCGAAATTTAACATAAATTAACTAAAAATAATAATTAATTTAAAATGCAATAATTCAAACAATTATAACTATCAATTTAACTCATGATTTTCAAAATTTAGGCTATATACTATTAAAAATATTCATAAATAACATACATTATATATAAGCTAAGAATATAAATCAGTGAGAAACAATTCATTATATTTTGATTAAGATTTAGAAAATTCCATAAAATCATTTAAAATAAAATAAAAACTAATATCAAACAAGGTAAGTTAACAAAAGTAACACATTATAAAAAAAAATTATTTAATATATATAATATTTCTAGAAATATTATATTAAATAAAATACAAAATAAGAATTAATATACAAATACAAGACTTTCAAACAATTATAAGTAGTCATTAATTAATATTAACTCATGATTTTCAAAATTTAGAATATATTCTATTGAAAATATTCAAAAATAACATATATTATATATGAGGCTATAATTAATTGACAGGATACACATAGGATTAGGAAAAAAAACAATCAAAATATGAAAAATCATAATTATAGTTTACTATTTTTAAAATGTTAAAATTTCCATAATTGATAATACAAAATGGAATACGACATAAAAAAAAGTAAACTAGTAAATAAAAGTTGAGGATATAAGTCATTAAGAACATCCACATATGATTTAAAACAACCAATCATATTATGACAAATAAGCATTTTAATTTCTTAGTTTTAAATATGTCAAAGTGTCCAAAAAACTGTTTATTTCATAATAAAAAGAAATCAATATTGAATAAGGCAAAGTGACAAAAGTAAAAACATTATACATATATTAACTTAATATATATATAATAATAATTTCGATAGTTAACATGAATTAACTTAAAATAATAATTAATTTTAAAATTCAATAATTCAAACAATTATAACTACAAATTTAACTCATGATTTTCAAATTTAGGCTATATGCTATTGAAAACATTCATAAATAACATACATTATATATAAGCTAAGACTATAAATCAGTGAGAAATAATTCATTATATTTTGATTAGGATTTAAAAATTTTCATAAAATCATTTAAATAAAATAGAAACCAATATCAAACAAGGTAAATTAACAAAAGTAAAACATTATAAATAAATTTACTTAATAAATAATATTTCTAGAAATGTAACATTAAAATAAAATACAAAATAAGAATTAATATTAAGAATACATTACTTTCAAACAATTATAAGTAAATTAATTTAACTCATTGTTTTCAAAGTTTAGGCTATATATTATTAAAAATATTCAAAAATAACATATACTATATATGAGGTTATAAGTCATTGAGAGCATACACATAGGATTAGAAAAAAACAATCAAAATATGAAAAATTATAATTAGAGTTTACTATTTTTAAAATGTATAATACAAAATGGAATTCAACATCAAATAAGGTAAACTGATAAATAAATCATTAAAATTCAATTAATTCATATATATATATATTAAATATTTGGAAATTTAACAAACAAATTAACCAAAATAATATAAAATATAAAGATACAATATTTTTCCTTCCAAGAACACAAAATAGAAATATACTCTTCAAAATAAAATTTCAAAAAGTGTATTTCCAAAATAAATTATAAATCAATATCAAATGTGTTTCTTAAATAATATCCAAATCGAAAAACCAAACATAATCTTCATGAACAAGAAAAGCGTTAAGAATATAGGATTTGAAGTGAATGAACAATAACGGTGAATGGGAAATAGTACAAAGAAAAATGTAAAACATCCGCGATGGAATGTAGACATACAAAGCCAAATACAAAATCTAATAGACGAAAAATGTATCTCACCAAAAAATCGGATAGAGTAGAGAATAATTCCAATATAAGAAAAAGATTTGAAATTTGCATTCTCTCTATATGAAAGACGTTAAGTAAGAGAACAGAGAGCGGGTCGCAAGCCACAATTTATTTATGAGTTTCAAAATATTTTAATCAATAAAAAAACTAACGAATTTATTTATCCATTAAATTTTTAAATATTAATCAACACTAATATTTTATGTTTGTAAAAATATTATTTTAGTCAGTTATAGTCAAAATCTTTATAGAATATAACAAATAAGCTATACTGGAATAAATCTCACATGATGTGATTCACAAGATTTTTGAAATTATTGTTGTTAAAGCAAACTAAATGATGAATTCTTATAATCATTAGTCTGATTCACCTCATATAGCATATAAAGTTTGAGATGCTTCTTGTTGAGTTATGTTGAAGAAAATATTTAGAGAACAATTTTTACAAGTTAGAAAAAAATAAAGAATCTAAGAAAGCATGTAAAATAAGTTAGTTAAGATTTTTAATAAAATTATAAGGACGAGCAACAATAAATTAGCATGAACGATAACATAAAATAATGATAGAAAAAATAATAAATATGAATTTATCATCAACAAACTAAAAACATACAAATAACAATGAGTACGGTATCTAAGACGTTCGTTATCTTATTGCCAGGATTTAGCAACTAAAAATATTTTTTTTTATCAAATTATATAATAGTTTATAAAGGATCTTAAAAATATTCATGGAAACTCCGAAACAAACATATATTATCTATCGTATCAAAATAATATTTTCATATAAAAAAGTAAATTATGATATATTGTAATGCATTATAAAATCATACAAGCTTCACTACTATACAACTAAATAATAAGATCAAGTAATAGATAAATATTATACTTTAGGTTCTCTACATTATTAATTCAAAAATAAAATGTTACTTACCATTTGTTTAATTCATTATATTTACTTTAAATTTATATCATCTTACAAAGATTATTTAATATTAATTAAAGTTCATCAAAATATTTTTTGCGATTAAATTGTAAATCTAAATATTATACTATTACATATCTATATATATATATATATATATATGTAAGAAATCACACATTAATCATAAATTTTTTTTGAATATAAAGCAAAATTAGATATTATTCAGATAGTTTAATCGCTTATGTTATTCAAACAAAAAATATATAATTTTTGATAAAATATTATAGTGTATTAACAGCTTACATGCATTTAGTAATCTACCTAATATTTTAAAATATAATTTAATATTTTCAAAAACTATGAATATGTTTATAAACATGATTATTGCGTCTATAAATACAAGTAACTAAATAGCTAATAACATGGTATAATTATAAATAAAAATAAATACTAAAATCAACAAATCATATTTTAAATTAAAAAATTATATAAATAAATTAAAGTGTTAGTTTAAAATTTATTATAAAACTAAATTAATCTATAAATACAAGTAACTAAATAGCTAATAACATGGTATAATTATAATTAAAAATAAATATTAAAATCAACAAATCATATTTTAAATAAGAAAATTATATAAATCAATTAAAGTGTTAGTTTAAAAGTTATATAAAACTAAATTAAATTATTAATACAGAGTATAAAATCTAGTATTTAAAATGTTTGGTAGTGTTTTGTTAGATTTTATTTTCAACAGATTTTTTAAAACTACAAATAAATTCAAATTTATTGTCAAAATTTATTTATTAATAATATCTTACTGATTATTAAGATTTAATATAAATAACTAAATATTGTACATTAAGTAATTAGTTAGGTAGTATTATTATGACTTGTCAATAACAGATAAAAAAATAGGACCATGAATTAATAGATTAGATTAGAAATAGTAATGATTATTGTTAAATTATCCCACCGACGCCTAATTTGAATTCTCTCTTTGACACAATTTTTTAAACGCCGCACCTAAGCTTGCATCCCACTGATGTCGGCGACGATCGAGCTCGCCAGCATCACCATTGGTCTCTGCTTCTGCTCTCCACCCAGCTCAACGGCCTTGTCCTGCGTTTGTTTCATGCCGTCTCTTCACCGCTCGTCCTCTCGCCGGACTTCATCTCTTTCTCCTCCTTGTTACCACCTTCTCCGTCCATCTGATAGTCGATGTCGCCACCACCTCCTCTACTTTTCCTCTCGCCGTCGCCAACCCTCTCGATCCTCGCTTCAGCGTCGCCTCCATTGTTACCCTCGTCGTCGTCAATTCACCCGCTCCTCATGTCATCATCACCACTCTTACCCTTCTCCTCGTTACTGCTACTCTCTGTGCCAGCAGAAATCCCATATGTACTTTCTTCATCATATCCACTGCACCTCGACCTCTCCACGCCGTCTCAGACTACAACGACCCATGGCGGAACCGACTATGCTCTTTCAGTCCGCCTATTACCCAACCCTCTCATCTCCGATGTCTCAAGCAAACTCACAGCGCCATCAGCTGACGAGTCCCGTTCATATTTCGGGAGGGGTGTGCTTCACCTTCGACGTTCAGCTAAGGTTAACATCGTGGATTGCGGTTTGGCTCTCCTCAGAGCCGATAGTTTGGGCCTGGCACAAGAGTGTCTATGACTTAATTTGTTTGGGTTTGACCTATCACTTAGCTGATAAAAACCCACTAACTAAGATCCATCAACCCTTATCTCCTAAGCCCTCACCTCCGATAGCTTCTTCGGAATCAATTTTTTCTACGGAATCGGAGACTAGTTGGGGCTCAACTGTTTCACAGTTCTTCCTGTAACGCCCGAATCCGGCCTCTCGACCAAACTGGATCTGATTGCTACTTTATTGATTTCTTTGCTTGTTTGATTCATTTTAAGTCTTTTATTTACTAAGTCATATTCGAATCTGAGGTTCTAAAACAAATGAACAGATAGCACAGCGGAATATAAATGTGTTTAAATTGTATTACTTAGAAACATGAAATCCGATACACAACTTCTTAACAGTTTCATAGACAATCACTAGTTCATCTCTTGCATCATCTAACCACACGTTACACAGCCTCTCACTGACAGAGCCTTCACGGCTCCTTGGCTTGACCAGAACCATCCTTAGTTTCTGAAACCACGACCAGATAAGCATTAATTATAACCGAGAATAGAACGGGTCGATTCTACTATGCTTGGCTTGGTTCCTAGAACTTAGATAAACCTCAGTCAACATAATCATAAAAGATATGAACCTATCTACCGTACCCTAAGTCATACAACCAACCACCCCTTGACTTAGAATCAGATAGATAGTCCAGAATAGATAAACAGAACACACTAACAGAGCCGGATCGCTCTGAAGACCAATTCGTCTAACCAGATAGAATCTAGGTTCGACCGGCCCATGAAGTCCGGCTCAATGGCCCAACGGACTTCCTTACCTGATCCGGCCTTGGGCCTGGATCCAAATGGCCGAGTAAGCCTCAAGCCCAATCCAGTAGGCTAAGCAACCGATCAGACCCTGTGACTCTTACCCTGGCTTAGACAAACCATAAACTTGTCTTAACTTAAAAAGTCATAGACTGATCCATAAGGATCAGACACAACCTGTATCAACAGACACCGTTTGGAACATGCACCCCTTCGGTCCTTGGTAACTCTTGGTCCTCGTACTTCTTGGTCCTCGTACCACTTGATGTTCGTAACCCTTGGCAACTCGTACCCTTTGGTTACTTACACCCTTTGGCAACTCACAACCTTTGGTAACTCGTGACCTTTGGCAACTCACAACCTTTGGTAACTCGTGACCTTTGGCAACTCGTGCCTTTTGGGACATGACCAACCGTTTAGCCCAACCGCCCAATCCATGGTGCGATTCGAACCTTCCGCATAGCCGACCCGTGTCAAGGCTAGCGGTTCGGTTATGATCGGCCAAGCCTAGGGACGTGTCCCTTGGACTGAACCAACAAAACCCTTCGTGTATAATCAGAAAGAAGAGAAAGGGATCGGATAGAAACAAGTAAGGAGAAGCGGTTAGGTCTAATGAACCGACTAGAGCCGCGGTGCGATCATAAGGACCGTCCATTCGGTCTGATGGACAAATAGCCCACCACGTACCTTCTGAACCACGTCTGGGTTCTCCATGTTCTTCTCCTGGTCTCGGTCTCCCATACTTGATCGGAGGTTGCTTCACAAACGATCAGATCGCCGGAAACCTAACCACCACACAATCGGCCTTGCTTTGGCTGGAAACTCTCTCTCTCTTTCTTTCTCTCTCTCTACGATTTCTCTGAGTATTTTACTCTGGAATGGATGAATGAAATCGACAGAGAGGGACCCATATTTATACAAACCGAGGGGGTAAGTCTTGCCCCACGAACAGGAACGACTTGCTAGCGGATGGGCACCATCGGCCAAGGGTTGTACCCTCTCGACCACTCGCATCCCATCGCCAATACCACATGGGTTTGGGTCATACAGGAGCCCAAGGCCTTACCCAAGCCTTCTGGACCTAACCCATGTCCTTATCTAGTGACCCAACAGCCCATGGCCCCATGAAAAGACCACACGGCCCGCCACTGACCCGGACCCGGCCCCAAAACCCGAACAATCCGTCGAGCTGAGATGAGCTGACTCCCAGCTGCCTCAGCTGAGTGAGCTAGTAGTCCAGCTAGTGGAGCTGACTTAGTAGTGGTCAAGCTAGAGTGAGCTTAACCTAGCTTCGTTGAGCTGGTCGAGCTACCCGTTCACTTCGTCCAGCTACCGTCTTACTCGTCCTAGCTAACTCTGGACTTGTATAAGATTAAGTGATGCACCTCAGTCCATGGATCAGTACATAGGACCGTACCAGAATGGAGATCAGGCCGTTCAGAACAGCTCAGCCGAGGTTCGCCTTCCTAGCCATACCGCCCAGAACGATCGAGCCGTGTACCGCCTCGACCCACTTACATCTGGGATGGAGCTTCGACCAAGTTCGGGTCTTGAAGACCGATCTGACCGAGCAAGTACGCATCCTTCCCAACCATCTCGACAAGCCAAAGCCAACAGCCGAGCCAGACTTGACTTGGATCGTGCCAGACTTGACTTGGATAGCCAAGCCAGACTTGACTTGAATCGTGCCAAACTTGACTTGGATAGCCAAGCCAGACTTGACTTGGATCGTGCCAGACTTGACTTGGATCGTGAGGTTTCCCAAAATGATCGAGACTTCTCTCTCTTGGTCCGTTTGACGCGAACCGAGTGTTCCAAAGATCGAGCCGATGGACTAACCCTCATGTCCGACTCTCTCTTGGACTTCAATCATTCAGATTTCTCTAAGGCACGAATCATCCAACTATCTGAAGACTTAGGCCGCATCAGTACACTGCTTGATCAGGCCACGGACTGTCCAGACCGTCCCGCATTCGTCCAGCTCCTTACCGCGGCGACTTAAACTTGGACGAATGAATCTAGACATCAGCCGAAGAGTCACATCGATCAAATATGAAGCTGAAGAGTTTTCTTGACTGACCTTCCACCTTCTCAGTCAATTTTGTTATTTCCTAAGTGTTTTTACTAATGTCTTTCATTTACCACAAGTACTATAAATATGTAAACTCTTCTTCATTATCAATCAATCGATTTTTCCCTTAAAGTTTATGAGTTTATCTCTTTGTTCTTTGCTTAGAACAGTTCTTGTTTCTTGTCAAGTGATTCTCCAAATAAACAGATCATCCCTTGTTGGTCTTGACGTCACATTCCAAACCACAATCGAATCCGGTAGTATCATAAGGCCCTTCCGCAACCTTGTGTGTCGCCTATCAAACCATCAGATCTCCCTACTTTTGCGAGTTCATATCCAAAATCCTGTTGAGTGATCCTTGTCCGAATCTAGGACGTATCAAAGTGGTATCAGAGCCACTCAACCGGTATCATCTTTTCATCTTTCTCATCGTTTCATCTTCTAATCTCCCATTTTCTAAATCTGTTCATCTTCTTCTATATATCTCAAATCCGGGCCATCTCTTTACCAGCCACTAGATCCATATTAAAAAAAAAAGAGAAAAGAGATCTATAAAAAAAAAAAAAGATCAAAAGTTCGATTAGTGTCTAGGTGGTGGAAGAGAAATCCTGCTGGCTGAAGAGAAATCCAGCCTTAGAGTGGTTAATACGGATTTCAAAACAAAAAAAAAGTTCTTATCTTTCTATCTAACTACCCCAGTTTGCTTGGAGATCCTAACTTGTTACTAGTCTTGTTCTCTTAGAACTTTGAGAGACAACTTATTGAGTGACCATCCATATTCGGAGAGAAACACTAAGAGTGGGCGAGATCAAACACTTGAGTGTGTGAGGAATTTTGTGGTTTAAACTAATCTTTTGTGTTAGACTTTTCAGGAACTGTGGAGAGTGAAGAAGATATGAACCAAACTGGGAATTCTTATGCTGGCTTATCTAACTTGCAGATGAGAGCTCTCAATGATTCTATGACTAACCTTATGAATGTAGGTTTAGAACAGATCCATCTCAGAGTTGATGAGATCCAAGGTAGTCAACCGGCCAGATCTAGAACCAGGCGAGATCTCCCACGGAGGAACAGCCGGCCAAATGAAGAAGTCAGAGATGATGAGAACCAAGACGATCGTTCCATCAACCGCCCTAGGAGAGGAGCCCAAAACCGTGACCCAGGTGATGTTAATCCTTTTGCTAGAACTGATCGAACTGATGAGGGTTTAGGAGGAGTAAAACTTAAGATCCCTACTTTTGATGGTAAAAATGATCCAGATGCTTTCCTGGAATGGGAAAGAAAAATTGAACTTGTTTTTGATTGTCAAAACTTCACTGAAATGAAAAAGGTTAGATTGGCCGCCGCTGAGTTTGTTGGCTATGCTATTAACTGGTATGATCAAGTTGTGACTCACAGAAGAAGGAATGGCAGACCACCAATCTCTACTTGGGATGAGCTCTCGACCATGATGAGGAGACGTTTTGTTCCTGAACATTATCACCGGGAACTCCATCAAAAACTCAGACGGCTGCTTCAAGGAACCAAATCCGTGGAGGAGTATCACCAAGAGATGGAGGTCTTGATGCTAAAGGCGGATGTGGACGAGCCCCTAGACGCCACTATGGCCAGATTCCTATCCGGTCTCAACTGAGACATTCAAGATCGAATGGAGCTTCAGGAGTATACCAGTATGGAGAAAATGCTACACAAGGCTATTTTGATCGAGAAACAAGCCAAGAGAAAGGGCTACTCTAAACCGGCCTTTGCTCTCAAGCCTAGCTATCAAGAAAAAGGTAAGTCTCCGATCACAATAAATAATACTTTTAAGACTAATGCCCCGGCTCGTGTTGACAAAGGCAAAGCAGATGAGACTAACAACAGGGCAAGAAACATTCGATGTTATAGATGTCAAGGCCTTGGCCACTATGCCAGCAAGTGTCCGAACCAGAAAGTGATGATCCTCATGGACAATGGCGAGGTTGAGTCCGAGGATGATCAGGACGATCTAGAGGACAAAGGCGACCACGGTCCTATCTTTGATGAGGAAGAAGAGTCCTTCGACTACCCACACCAAGGGCCACTTCTAGTTGCCAGGAGAGCCACAGAAGAAAGACTTGTTCCGATCTTTGAAGAACATTCCGAGATTGATCTAGAACCAGACTTTGATGAGACACTTGAGCCGATCTATGATAAGGAGGATGGACATCTCGACTACCCAGCTTATGGTCCACTTCTTGTTACCAGAAGAACATTGAGCGTTCAACCCAAAACCAATGAACGAGAACAAAGAGAGAATCTTTTTCATTCTCGATGTTTAGTTTCAGAAAAAGTTTGTTCTTTGATTATTGATGGTGGTAGTTGCACTAATGTTGCTAGTGAGTCCCTTGCCATGAAACTAGGACTCGTGACCAAACCACTTCCTCGACCTTTCAGATTGGAATGGTTGAACGACACTGGAGAACAGTACGTCCGGGAACAGGTCGCGGTCCCTCTCACTATTGGATGATATGAGGACGAGGTCCTTTGCAACGTTCTGCCCATGGACGCATGCCATATTCTGTTAGGACGACCATGGCAGTTTGATAAAAAGACTATACATGACGGATACACCAACCGCCACTCCTTTGATCATAAGGGAAAGAAGATCACCTTGGTTCCCCTCTCACCGACCGAAGTCCACCAAGATCAGCTCCAGCTGAAGAAGAGCCGAGACAAAGAGCCAAAGCCATCCGAACCTGAGGTATCTCCTAGGAACTCTAACTTCTTTATCAAGGGAAGCCAGGTAAATAAATCCTTATGCTTCTTTTGCTCGTTTATAAAGAAACTCTAATGACTTCCTCCTCTAACATTGCACCGGAAATTCCGAGTGATCTTACAGATGTGTTGCAGGAATACTCTGATGTATTTCCAGATGAGAATCCTAAGGGATTGCCACCAGTCCGAGGCATTGAACATCAGATTGATTTTGTTCCAGGTGCGTCTCTTCCAAACCGGCCAGCTTACCGAACCAATCCAGTGGTGACGAAGGAATTTCAAAGACAGATTGGAGAGCTTCTTGAGAAGGGATACATCAGGGAGAGCCTCAGCCCTTGTGTCGTTCCTATTCTCCTTGTGCCCAAAAAGGACGGTTCTTGGCGCATGTGCGTGGACTGCCGAGCCATCAACAACATAACGGTAAAGTATAGGCATCCAATCCCTAGGCTTGATGACATGCTTGATGAGTTGCATGGTTCCTCTATGTTTTCTAAATTGATTTGAAAAGTGGTTATCACCAAATTCGCATGAAGGAAGGTGATGAATGGAAAACTGCATTCAAAACTAAACTAGGATTGTATGAATGGCTTGTCATGCCATTTGGTCTTACCAATGCACCTAGTACATTCATGTGTTTGATGAATCATATCTTGCGGTCCTTTATTGGTCATTTTGTTGTTGTCTACTTTGATGACATTCTCATTTACAGCAAGAATCTTGATGATCATAAATTGCATTTGAAATTTGTTCTTGAAGTTCTTAGAAGAGAACGTTTGTTTGCTAATCTTGGTAAGTGTTCTTTTGGAACAGATCACATGGTCTTCTTAGGCTTTATTGTATGTGCAGATGGACTCAGAGTGGACGAGGAAAAGATCAAGGCCATTCGAGACTGGCCTAGTCCAACGACCGTGGGCGAGGTGAGAAGCTTTCACGGCCTGGCCGGGTTCTTTCGAAGGTTCGTCCAGAACTTCAGCTCTATAGCCGCCCCTCTCACCGAAGTGATCAAGAAGAACGTTGGGTTCAAGTGGGAACAAGCCCAGGAAGAGCCGTTCCAGATCCTCAAAGGGAAGTTAACTCAAGCCCCATTACTTGTTCTTCCTGATTTCTCTAAAACTTTCGAAATCGAATGTTATGCCTCAGGTGTAGGTATTGGTGCTGTCTTGATGCAGGATAGGAAACCTATTGCGTATTTCAGTGAGAAGCTTGGAGGAGCTACGCTAAACTATCCCACCTATGACCAAGAACTGTATGCTTTGGTCCGAGCCCTTCAGACGTGGCAACACTACCTTTTGCCTAAGGAGTTCGTCATTCATACGGATCACCAGTCTCTGAAACATCTTAAGGGCCAGCAGAAGTTGAACAAAAGGCACGCCCATTGGGTCGAGTTCATTGAAACCTTTCCTTATGTGATCAAGTACAAGCAAGGCAAGGAAAACGTGGTGGCTGATGCCTTGTCCAGAAGGTATGTTCTTCTGTCCACTCTTGAGACCAAGTTGCTTGGGTTTGAGTTTATCAAAGACTTATATGCAACTGATCCAGACTTCAAGGAAATTTTCAGAAAATGTTCCAAGATTGCCTATGGGAAGTATTATCAAATCTCTGAATTCTTATTCTTTGATAACCAACTTTGTGTTCCCCAATGTTCTTTGAGAGAGTTGTTTGTCAGGGAATCTCATGGAGGAGGCTTGATGGGACATTTCGGAATCAAGAAAACCTACAAAGTGGTTTATGATCACTTCTATTGGCTGAGTCTGATGAAAGATGTGGTGTGCAAGAAGGCCAAGTCCAAAGTGAAAAACCAAGGTTTGTATTCAGCTTTACCCATTCCATCTCATCCTTGGGTAGATATCTCTATGGATTTCGTGCTTGGCTTACCTAAGACTAAGGCCGGACGAGATTCTATCTTTGTGGTAGTTGACAGGTTTTCAAAAATGGCTCATTTCATACCTTGTCATAAAACTGATGATAATGTGCATGTTGCTGAACTATTCTTTAGAGATGTTGTCCGATTGCATGGCATGCCTAGAACAATTGTGTCTGATCGAGATGCTAAGTTCCTTAGCTATTTCTTGAAGACTTTGTGGTCTAAGTTAGGAACTAGACTGTTGTTCTCGACTACTTGTCATCCTCAGACCGATGGCCAAACTGAGGTTGTGAACTGAACTTTGTCTGCACTGCTTAGGTCTTTGGTTAATAAGAATCTTAGGCTTTGGGAAGAATGTTTGCCACATGTTGAGTTTGCATACAATCATTATGTGCATTCTGCGACTAAGTTCTCTCCATTTGAAATTGTTTATGGTTTCAACACTATGTCTCCACTTGATCTTTTGCCTTTTCCTTTGAGTGAAAGAGTTAGTACAGATGGGAAGAAGAAAGCCGAGTCCATTCGGAAGTTGCATGAGCAAGTCCGTGCCAACATCACGGCCAAGACAAAAATCTATGAGAGAAAGGCAAATAAGAAAAGAAGAAAGGTCGTTTTTGAGGAGGGCGATCTTGTTTGGATTCATTTGAGAAAGGAACGCTTTCCGGAGGAAAGGAAGTCCAAACTCTTGCCTAGGGTTAATGGACCATTCCAGATCCTTAAGAAAATCAGTGACAATGCGTATCAATTGGATCTGAAAGGTAAGTATGATATTTCTCCAAGTTTCAATGTTTCTGATCTATCTCCTTTCTTTGCAGATGATCCAGATTTGTGGAAAAATCCTTTTGAAGAGAGAGGGAATGATGCGCCTCAGTCCATGGATCAGTACATAGGACCATACCAGAATGGAGATCAGGCCGTTCAGAACAGCTCAGCCGAGGTTCGCCTTCCTAGCCGTACCACCCAGAACGATCGAGCCGTGTACCGCCTCGACCGACTTACATCCGGGATGGAGCTTCGCCCAAGTCCGCGTCTTGAAGACCGATCTGACCGAGCCAGTACGCGTCCTTCCCAACCATCTCGACAAGCCAAAGCCAACAGCCGAGCCAGACTTGACTTGGATCGTGCCAGACTTGACTTGGATAGCCAAGCCAGACTTGACTTGGATCGTGCCAGACTTGACTTGGATCGTGAGGTTTCCCAAAATGATCGAGACTTCTCTCTCTTGGTCCGTTTGACGCGAACCGAGTGTTCCAAAGATCGAGCCGATGGACTAACCCTCATGTCCGACTCTCTCTTTGACTTCTATCATTCAGATTTCTCTAAGGCACGAATCATCCAACTATCTGAAGACTTAGGCCGCATCAGTACACTGCTTGATCAGGCCACGGACTGTCCAGACCGTCCCGCGTTCGTCCAGCTCCTTACCGCGGCGACTTAAACTTGGACGAATGAATCTAGACATCAGCCGAATAGTCACATCGACCAGATATGAAGCTGAAGAGTTTTCTTGACTGACCTTCCACCTTCTCAGTCAATTTTGTTATTTCCTAAGTGTTTTTACTAATGTCTTTCATTTACCACAAGTACTATAAATATGTAAACTCTTCTTCATTATCAATCAATCGATTTTTCCCTTAAAGTTTATGAGTTTATCTCTTTGTTCTTTGTTTAGAATAGTTCTTGTTTCTTGTCGAGTGATTCTCCAAGTAAACAGATCTTCCCTTGTTGGTCTTGACGTCACATTCCAAACCACAATCGAAGCCGGTAGTATCATAAGGCCCTTCCGGAACCTTGTGTGTCGCCTATCAAACCATCAGATCTCCCTACTTTGGCGAGTTCATATCCAAAATCCTGTTGAGTGATCCTTGTTCGAATCTAGGACGTATCATTAAGTCTAAGTTTTCTTATCTCCTTAACCTTCTATCTTGGCCATGGAACGCTTGTCTTATGTCCTAAGACTGGCTGGTTTGTTTCCTCGAACCATGGCCGTCCCGACAATCCTTATCTTGGATCGCGGATGTTACACTTCCCACCAACCCTAAGGCGCGATTATCCAAAAAATTCCCAGTCCTCTCCCAATGCTCGATCACACGCTCTCAACTTGTTTGAGTTTGATGACAGTTTGTTCAGGTCCCGTCCAGTTACAACTAGTTTGTCTCGATACGATAATGTTGATAACCGAGGTTTTGACTTGATTACATCGTATGATCCGTCACCAAAATCTTTGATGCTAAGCATCTATATGAAGGTGAACCCTTCTTCTCTGCCGGATTTGCCAACTGGGAATGCCACCTCCATCGACTACCACGACTCCCTCCAACAACTCTCTCCGGCAGTTTCATCTATATCGTACATTTTAGCATCAAATACACTGATGGCAAATACACTGATGGAATTGGAGATGAAAAAAATATCAATCATTTCACTATCTAGCTCACTGAACAATTTGTTCTCCGGATTGTATGAGATTCACATAGTCTCCCGGGTCAATATCGTCTGTGTTGGAGCTGACCTTGTTCGCTTAGCCAAATCTAGCTTTGTGACCGGTATTTCTGCCCTTTTCCAGACCTTATTGTTTGGATATATCAACGTCAATTATGACTATCTCATGCTCGTTCGAGCAAACGTCGCAAGGACACAAGTGAAGTCTATCTATGGTTTTCTTTTCTTAGAGCAAGCCTCTCCGTTTAACATTTCTATCCTTCGTATTATTGTTTTGTTTTTGGTGTTCATCTCACTGTCGAGTGTACCTCCGGTTGTTATCTTCTTACCATTAAGCATGGCTCTGAGTGTAGTTCGTGTAAGTCCATAGGATCTTTTAATTTTAAAATAATCAATTGTCCACAAACAAAAAATAGTAATGATTTATGTTCCTTGGAACGTTATTTATTAAAGAAAATATAAGAAAAATAAATAAATTAGGAGGATCACTGATTTCTGTAGGACTTCTCTTAAAGTAATGATATTTAATTAACATGATTAATGGTTCAGAATTCGAATGATGGGTCGTGCTAAACTGCTGATCATGTGCTTTTCAGGAAGACTATGTGTATACTTTTTGATAATAATGTGTTGTTGATGAGGATTGATGACTATACTTTATACTAGGTTAAGATGCGCACAATTGCAATGAATATTATATATATAATTAATTTTTATATATTATTATTTATTTGTGCTCATTTCATATCATGTATATAATTAAATTAGAGTAAGCACATAAATCAAAGCAATACCTCTCGTTTATTTACAATATTGTTTTGGTAAATAAATCAAAACAATCATTTTATTTATTTTATATAGTATATAACTAAATTTCAATGACATGGACATAGATGTATAGTGTATTTTAATATAAATATTTATTATTGAGAATTCGTACTCATATGATAAACACAAAATTTCTAATGTGCGTTTTTTCCAATGCACATTTCAAAATTAAAATATTAAGGTTTTAATAGTTTTTCAATACAAATTTAGAAAATAACATATTTATGTATTTTATATGTTATATAGTTTAATTTTAAACTATATTAATATATAATAATTTAGGGGTATTCAATCCGGTAAAACCGAACCAATTAAAACCGAACCGAACCGAAATAGAGAAAGTGGTTTGGATTTGGTAACACCGAATATACCGAATGGATGTTATTTTAAAAAACAACTGTGGTATATGCATATGGTTTGGTATATAAACCGATCAAACCGAATAAACTGATTATTCAAAATATAGTAGTATAACTATATGTAAATTATATAATATAATTCATAATATATACATAAATTATCTTATTGGTATGATCTTCATACTTAAAAATGTTGATTTTAGTAATTTCATATTACTTTAAGTTAAAAATTATTTTTCATTTTATCAAATTGAACAAAACATAATATTTAGTTATTTATAATATTTTCGTTATTTCTAATATTATGGATTACTAATTTTCCTCTTTTTTATTCTATAACACTATTATTATTAACTTAATATGTTAGTAATTATTTCAAATAGTAAAAAATAGTCTATTTAAAACTGAAATATTTATGTTAAAACCAATATCTAATTATATAAAGTAAAATTCATAAAATATATATTTAAAAATAGGGGTTCTTTCAAAAATGACTCAAAATTTCAAGTCAAACACAAAAATAACCTATGTTTTTTTGAAACTTTGTTTTGTCCTATTCACCCTAGAAGTTCTAGTTATTCACGAAATTACCGTTACTTTTTTTCGAAAATAAGGCTTTTACCTTACCATCCTCATCTTCACCAAATATTTACAACTTTGCCATTGACATCAATACCTCAACCACCATGAACTACCAAATTGAGAGTGTTAATGCCATAAAGTTTCGATTTTTTCTCATCCTTTCTCATTTTCTATCCACACAAACCACATATCTTACACTTTCTCTCAAAATTCATCAAAAAAACTGAAGATTTTGATTACAAATTATGGCAGGTTCATAAGATCACGATTCTTGGTGATTAACGAGTAGGTAGCTGTTGTGGTAAAGTTCTGGGTGATTGGAGAAACCACGCAAGTCATCTCACGAGTTCAAGGTGTGAAATCGCGAACTACATTTTATTTTTCAGATCTGTTCGACAGAGAAAACTTCTTTAGAAGTCTCTGGTCAATGCATAGGTTAGTTTTGCAATTGACCTTTTGTGTGTTTTTAATAGAAGATTTCTCTAGAAGTCTTCTAACTTTCCTTTGTAAACAAAAAATTTTCGAAATTCTCAGAGAAGACTTCTTTAGAAGTCTTCCCGGATAAACAGGTTACTTTTAAGTATAACCGAAGTTGGTCAGAAATTTGACTTTTTATAGAAAACTTCTAAGGAAGTCTTCCTAGAGAAAACTTCTACAGAAGTCTTATGAAAGTCTTCCCTAAGTCTTCTCAATGCCGGAAGATATCTGTGTGGGTCACTTTTACATTTGAAAAATAATAGTAAAACATTTAATATCAATGAGAAGACTTCTAGTCTTCTCAAGTTTAATTCAAGGTTTTGGTCAAACCTTTGCCCGCGAGAGAATACTTCTAGAGAAGTCATCCGACGGAAGAAGTCTTCTCTCGAAAAGTCAAATATAATCAATTGCAAAAGTAACCTAGCAGACTTCTTGCGACATTGAGAAGACTTCCGGAAGACTTAGAGAAGACTTCTTTTGAAATATTCTCCAGGTAGACTTCCCTACAAGTGTTCTACAAAAAGTCAAAATTCTGACTAACTTCGGTCAAATTCAAAAGTAACATGTTTATCCGAGAAGACTTCTGAGAATTTCGAAAAAAATTCAATTTCAAAAGTAAGCCAACATTTACAAAGGAAGACTTCCGAAGATGTCTTCTGTAGAGTAGACTTCTTAAGAAGTCTTTCTTCGTAAATTTTCAATTACAAAAATGACCTAAATAGAAGACTTCTTTTGAAGTCTACACAGAGTAGACTTCTTTTGAAGTCTTCCGTGGATGACTTCAAAAGAAGCCTTCTACGTAAATATTTATTAAACTTCAAATTTATCTAAAATTAAAATGAATTTTTAATATCTTCTTACTAATTAATGTTTATTAGTCAATGTTGGGACTACTGAGTCGGATTTATAACTTAAATGGTGATAATTATAAAGTTATAAACATTGATGTTTAATAATGTTTCTAGCTAAACGGAGAAGTCTTCTGTAAGTCTTCCTCATAGAAGACTTGTAGAAGACTTCATAAGAAGTCTTCTCCGATGATTTTGTTTTATTAATTTGATGTTCTGCGTTTGTGTTGTCTTCCTCATAAGATATAATTTTTAACTTACATGAGATTTAAAATTTTAACTTTCACTTAAAATTTAATTTTGATCTTCTGTGAATTTTACTAAGGTTTCTTGAGAAGTTTTCTCTCTTAGTTTTAGCAAATTTTACTAAGTTTTTGTGTTGCTGTGTTTTGTTATGTGTGGGTAGAATGATTAAAATATTTTTTGGTATGTTGCATCAATAACTTTAATGAAGCAAGTACTTTTGGTAAAACATGAACATATTTATCATTCTTTTGATTAACATCTCTTAAAGTTTACAAAATAATTCACAACTAAAATATTACACATACAAATCATAAAAAGACCAAAAACAAAATTATTACACAGCTAGATATTATTCCTCCACTTCACATCATCTCTTTGTACCACTTTGGGCAGAAGACTTTGAAAGACTTTCTGAAGACTTCGTGGGAAGTCTTCTAGCATAAAATACATTAGAAGATTTCTCAAGACGTCTTCCGAGAGTCTTTCGAGAGTTTTCCAAGAATTATCCTAGAAGTCTTCCAAAATCTGTCTCAGATCTGAAAAATCTGCATATTCAAAAGTATTCAAATGACTTCAAAATAGGGAAGACTTCAAAAATAAATTTTTAGATAATAAACAAAACAGTCACATTAGGTTGGATCTATAATTTTTTAGAATCTAATAAATAAAACACACAAAATACATATCCAAAATTATACCACTTTAGGCAGAAGACTTCGGAAGACTTCGTGGAAAGTCTTCTAGCATAAATGCATTAGAAGACTTTCTGAGAAGTCTTCTGAGAAGTCTTCTGAGAAGTCTTCTGAGAAGTCTTTCAAAGTCTCTCTGATCTGGAAAAACCTACAAATTCAAAAACATTCAAATGAGTTCAAAACAAAGAAAATCTTCAAATATGAAAATTTTATGCTTACAAAATAAACAAAACAGTCACACTATGTTGAATCTATAGCTTTTTAGAATCTAACATATAAACACACACATAAATTCATAGCCAAAATTTAGAGATCTACCTTTGAAAGAGTGAAAGATGAGAATCATGTAATGAAAAACCTGCAAAAAGAAGATACATTAGTAAGAAGACATAAGAAAAAATGAGAAATGGATATAAAGTTTTGTGTTTTGATGTTCAAAGAGATTAGAGAGAGGTTGGAGAGTTTTAGAGTGAGAAACATTACATTTTTGTTGCAGTCATTTGAGAAGAAGAAAGAGAATGTGTAAATTTTCTGTATATATGGAGACAAAAATTCCAATTAGGTTAAATATTTTCGACCCAGAAGACTTCTGGAAGACTTATGGAAGACTCATGGAAGATTTATGTAAGACTCATGGAAGACTAATGGAAGACTTTAATTTAGGCTGGAAACCTAAATTATTCCAAAATTCAGGCGGGAACTATAAATTCTACTAAAATTTAGGCGGGATGTGTCTGAAGACTTCTTTTTAAGTCTTCTGTGAGTCTTCCAGACGTTAAAATCAATTAACTATGCAAAAAGCATTTTCTTAAGCTTAAAAAAAAAACTTAGAAAGTGTATAAATCAAGTTATTAAATAGTTACTAAACATATATGGGTCAATTTGAAAAAGAAAAAAAAATGAAGTTAAGATTTCAGAATATAACCCTAAAGATACATACAATACTATAACATATGTTACCAAACCCTAAACCAATGACTTATAAGCCAATATACATTCACTCATCTATGTTGAAAATAATTCAATTTCAGATGAACTAAATTTACATCATTGAGAAATGTTTATTATTACATGATTTCAATTTTGTACCCATCAAAATATTTTTTTATAAAATTATAAAATTATTTTTAAGATCTACTGAACGAGAAGACTTACAAAGAAGTCATCATAGAAAAGACTTACAAAGAAGTCTTCTCTAACGGAGGGTTATAATGGTAAAATTGAATACATGTTTTTTGTTTGTTCATAAGGGGGCTGTTGTAATTTCACTAGGCTTTTGGGTTACTTTTGCATTTGATTGAATTTGGGGTACACTTTTGTATTTAAAATCAAGTTTTGAGTCATTTTTGGCAAATCTCCCTTAAAAATAAATATATATATATGTGGTTTTTTGGCATAAAACCAAATAAACAGAAAACCGACAGTATATAAACCGAACCGAACCAATGTAAATGTGGTTTGAATATGGTAGCTATTTTTAAAAAACTGAAAAAACAAAAAACCGAAAAAACCAAACCGAAACCGTACCGATATCCAGACTGAACACTACAAGAAAACAACAAGGATACTGAGGGAAAAAATCGTCGGAATTTCGTCGGAATAACGTTATTCCGACGACATACCGACGAAAAAAGTCCTCGGAAATAATTCCTCGGAATTTCTTCTTTCCTCGGAAATCCCTCGGAATTTTCTGACGGAATTCCAAGGAAACAAATTTCCGAGGAAATTCCGAGGATCACTAGTTTGTCGGAAATCTCCTCGGAATATACCGAGGGAGAACTTCGTCGGGATATTTCCTCGGAAGTTCATCGATCGATGCGTTTTTGGACATATATCCATCGATCGATCCGTTTATAAAAAAACGTTCGGAATATACCGAGCGACATCTTCCTCGGAATATACCGAGGGACAACTTTCCTCGGAATATACCGAGGGACATGTTCCTCGAAATATACCGAGGGACATGTTCCTCGGAATATTCCGAGGAAGATGTCCCTCGGTATATTCCGAACGTTTTTTTATAAACAGATCGATCGATGGATATATGTCCAAAAACGCATCGATCGATTGAGTAAAAAATATAATTAATTTCCTCGGAATGTAAAAAATATTAATTTTTTAAAAAAAATAAAAATTTTGAAATTTAAATTCGAAAATATAAAATTAAAATTGAAATCATATTAATTAATATTCAAAGTTTCACAAATAAAAATAAAACATTCCGAGTTTTTGGAAAAAGAAAAACTACGGGTCTGGCACGTCCGGGAACACCTCGTTGGTTCAGCCTCCTTTGTGCCTCATAGCCCGCCTGTTGAGCCGCCATCTGGGTCTCAAACAAAGATATGCGATCATCCTTGTCCTTCAACTGAGCCGTAAGTAAAAAGGATCAACAAAGGGCGGTGGTGCAGAAGAAGGAGGAACCGACCGGGTGCGACGAACCAAACCGACCAAACGTCCCTTCTTATTTGGAACCGACTGAATAGAAAATAGCCAAATTTACAAATTTAAACCAAGAAATAAATGAATTGAACTTAAAAAAAAAAAACTTACGGATTCAACGATTTCGTTGATTCGAAACCGGGACAAGTTGGTCGAAGCCGTCGAAGCGTCATCCTCGGTTTGAAGCTGAGACACTTCGTCTACCACCTGAGTTTGGACCAGGTCGACCACGTCCCTCACAAGACCGTCATCAATCTGACCGGTCTTCTTGTTGGTATACACCCTCCTCATTAGGGCGAGATCATCAACCGGCTCGCCATCATTTTCTTCCGCCTTGAAAAAAAACATAAATTAAAAAAACATTAGAAATTAGAAGAAATGCACCATAAATTAAAATTCTGAAACTCAAATAATTGAAGAAAAAGCGGTTGAACTTACCATGCGATCTCCCAGAGTGGCAATAGATTGAGCACCCAAGTTATGCTTGTAGATGCCCTTCCCTTTACGGTCGCTCCTGCGGTTGGTGGAGTTGGTGGAAGAAGTTTCTTTCGTCTCTTCCTTATCCCAATGCGCACACAACTCCTTCCAGACCGTGTTGTTCATCGACTTTGGGACCTTTTAATAAAAAAAGAAAAGAAAATAGTTTAATAAATAAAAAAATAGTTTAATAAATTAAAAATTTGTTTAATAAATTAAATCGAACCTTATTGATTTCCCACTTCTTCTTCCACTCGTGGATCTGTTTCCCATAGTTGTCCATAACTTTATGGACGAAGTGGTGATAGATAAAGAGCGTCTCATCGGAATTCCAGTTGAACTCTTGCTGAAAAAAAAACACAATTAGTAGAAAATTTATATTAAAGATTAAAAATATAAGTAAAAAATTAGAATACTTACCGCAAACTGACGAAACCACAGAACCTGCTTGTCGGTAGGGAAGTGAGCGAAAGTCGGATGTCCCCTGTCGAGGGCCGAGTACATCATACGGTTGATCCATGCGCTGATCCCGTTCCCGGATCGGTTGACCTTAATAAAAAGAACAAACGGTTAATAATGAATCCACATTTAAAGAAAAAAAAATGTTTAATTACCATGTTTGACCCCGTCCATGTGGATACGGAGTGAGATACGGAAGATGGTCACGACCGGGCTGTTGAACCAACTCCGCAACACTCATCACTCCCGGAGGACCCGGAGGAGCAGGAGCGGATGCAGCAGCGGGAGCGAGAGGAGCAGGAGCGGGTGCAGCAGAGGGAGATGTATGGTTGGAGCTGTGGGGCGAAGGGGAATCCTGAAAATGGCTGGAATCCCGAGACTGGCTCCCCGTACCACCACGACCACGACGCTGTCGAGGCCGGGTCTGATCATCATGAGACCTGTAAATTAAAAAAATATATTTAATAAATACAGAAATATATAAATTAATTAATTTTTTTTTTAAATCCCAAATAATAGTTTTTAATCACAAAAAAAGATTTATAGATATTAAAAATATATAATAAATATATAAAAATAGTTCTAATAAACAAAAAATAGTTTTAATAAATAAAAAATAGTTTAATAATTACAAAAAAATAGTTTTAATAATATATATATATTAAAAATATTTTTAAATCCCAAATAATAGTTTTTAATCACAAAAAAAGTTTTATAGATATTAAAAATGTTTTATAAAATCCAAAAAATCGAATTTATATACAAAAAAGATTTTGTAAAATCCAAAAAATCGAATTTATATAGAAAAATCGTTTTGTTAAATACAAAAATCGATTTTATATACAAAAATCAATTTTATAAATACAAAAAAAAATAAAAAAAATTATAAAAAAATTCTAAATCAATTCAACAAAACAAATTATTCAACCAAATCACAATTCTAAACCTATTATACAACCAAATCACAATCCTAACCAATCACCCTAACAAGAATCTATCAAAACTACACAAAAACCTAACAAATAGAACCTAAGAGTGTGGGATAGGGTCCTTACATGATTTGTGTAAGAGAAGGGGGAGATCGCCGGATATATCGTCGGATTTCAGGGGAAAATCACCGGAGAGAAGAGAGGAGTCGCGCAGTGGAAGAAGAGAGAAATGGGGAAGAAGAAGGGGCTCGTGGTTGTAAAACCTAGGGTCCGACGGATATTATCCGTCGGAATTCTAATTTCAATTTTCGCAAAATATTTGTCCGGTAAAATGAAAATATTCCGAGGAAATTCCGACGGATAGTAAAATATCCGTTGGAATTTCCTCGGAATATTCCGAGGAAATACCGAGGAACTAGTATTTGGGGTTTCAAAACATCAATTTTTTTTGCCGTATTTCATTTCTTATACAATTGTAATGCATACCATTGAGGATTCTTTGTATAGATGAGCATAAACCATGAAATAACAAATTTCAAAACTAATTGAAAGTATTCCCTTTACCGTTCATTAAAAGGTATAAGTGTTTCTCTTATGTTGTGGGATTTCGTTCATACAATCGGAAAAGTGTTAATTATCCAGTAAGGAACAAATTTTTGACTTCATAATGAACGTTAGACACTTAATAAGGGTTATATAGGTGTTATTCAAACCCCAAAACGTTATTTTCTGTTTAAAAACCCTATTTCCTCGGAATTTCCTCGGATTATTCCGAGGGAATTCCGAGGAAACCCTTTTCTTCCTCGGAATTTCGTCGGAATATTCCGAGGAAATTCCGAGGAACTAATGTTTGGGGTTTCAATACGTCAATTTTTTTTTAAACGGATCGATCGATGGATATATGTACAAAAGCCCATCGATCGATAGAGTATATCAGGTGTTCCTCGGAATTTCCTCGGAATATTCCGAGGCTTTTCCGGGGAAACAGGGTTTGGGGTAACAATGTGATCGATCGAGAACAAAATCTCGTACGTTTTTTTATAAACGGATCGATCGATGTATATATATCCAAAAACGCATCGATCGATCACTAAGATGGACCAAAGCGTAACAATGTGATCGATCGATTAGATTATCCCATCGATCGATCGAGAATCTCAAGCGTTCCTCGGAATGTCCTCGGAAATCTTGTAAGTTTTTTTATTAACGGATCGATCGATGGATATATGTCCGAAAACGCATCGATCGATCACTAAGATGGACCAAAGCGTAACAATGTGATCGATCGATTAGATTATCCCATCGATCGATCGAGAATCTCAAGCGTTCCTCGGAATGTCCTCGGAAAATCTTGTAAGTTTTTTTATAAACGGATCGATCGATGGATATATGTCCGAAAACGCATCGATCGATCACTAAGATGGACCAAAGCGTAACAATGTGATCGATCGATTAGATTATCCCATCGATCGATCGAGAATATCAAGTGTTCCTCGGAATTCCGTCGGAATTTTGTAAAATCCCCCAACGGCTCTCCAACGGCTATAATATTTCCTTGGAATTCATCGGTTATTTCCGAGGAACACATTTTTCCTCGGAATTTCCTCAGAATATTCTGACGGATTGATATTTCCTCGGAATTCCGTCGGTATATTCCGAGGAAATTCCGAGGAAACCAAATTTTGTGTTTCTTCGGAATTTCCTCGGAAATTCTCCGGGATATTCCGAGGATTTCATTTTCCGTCGGAATGTCCGTCAGAATACCGCTGTTTTCTTGTAGTGGAACCCCCTAGTAATAATAATATGAATGTTTATTAAATGAGACTTCATATTTTATACGATTTTATGATCATTTGTATATTGTTATTACAAAAAACTTTAAACCATTGATCACAAAATTATTGTGTGTGATATTTAACATTTTTAGTAATTTATAGTCGTTTTAAGAATTAAAAATATAACATATAAGAAAAAATCTATTTTTTTATTATATGATTAATTTGATTGTTTCATGTCTTTTAATAATATGAACTTAAATAAAAAAGGTTAGATACAAAAATTGTTATCAAATGTTTATTATTCATAATCATTAATTGTCATATGTACGTTAATCATATTAGGTAATTCTGTAGCTTTTATTTAAGGAAAGTGTGAGAATATTCTTTTGTACATTATTTATCAATTTGATAGTTACTTTAATAAAAAGTATAATATATGTTAAGATGACCGACCTATTTTCTAAGAATTCTGAATTTCATTTTCATGGTGACACGTGGCTAAAAAAACATGCCGTAATGTTTCTCAATTAATATATAAGAGATTTACTTTATATACTTCTTCGTCTGAAAATATCAGTTATTATTTCAAAATATTATGTGGATACTAATCTCTTAAACTATACATGAGCACCATATATTATAGTAACAAAAACTTATAAGAGTGAAAATATGCTGAATTTCTTTTATATAATATCACAGTTGAGATTTAAAAGAAAATCAACAATGAAATCTATTCACTGTTCTTAAATGCCTAGGCCTGGTGTGGGAAGCAGGTTTATGACGTTTTGAAATTTTCGTATAAAATGTATATTTTGCTATCTTTATTGCACACTTTGTATCCATGTATACACAATGGATTAATTCGACTATAAAATCACTCACTAACGAATTACTGACACATTTATGAAGAACAAAAGAAACTACGTCAATTTTTTTTTGTTAAAGAAAAAACTACTTACATTCATATTATCTTTCTTTTTTTTGTCAAGGACATTCATATTGTATTACATCAGACTAAATCAAAGTGGACTTTAAAAGTGGGCGTATACCTCTATGCACATAAAATATATGATATATTTTTACCAAAAAAAAATATCGTATATGTGTGTGACTGTTACCACATGGCCGGTTACTTTCCTTTTTATTTTCTTTGTTCTATTTAAACCTTAAAATTCGACCCAAAAATACAAAATTTAAACCTTAAATTTTTCTTTTACTAAAAAGAAGAATTAAAACCTTAAATTTGCATTTGTGGATAACACTTATGAGATTAAAATGAATTAATTATCAAACCAACCATCAAAACAATGGGCCAATGCAATTGTTAAATGGGAAATTGGACTAGCATAATTCACCAAATAACCAATTTTCCTAACTTTTCTATACACACCGTCGTATATATATAATAATACAGTATTGTCCTTTCTTGCAACAGGCGTAACCTGCAGAAAAAAAAAATTAATAATTATTATGTGTAAAAGTAAATCTAATTTATTAAAACATGAGTACAAAGTTAGATTACCCCTTAATTTTTCAATATATTTACACTTTCATTCTACTGATGTATTAATTAAAGCTATATTTATGGATTCTTTGTCTTTAATGGATTATTAATTGATTTATCCGAAATTAAATTTATACTTGCCAAACAAAAACAATCGACATCACCCTTATATATACTTTCTCTTTTATAGTTATTCCATTGCTTAACAATCAGTTATCTCTGTCATTTCCATACAAAAAAAATTCACGGTATATAACAAAATTCAAAAAATCAATGTTCATACTTATATATTAGGTTTTCGTTAACTCCGTACCAACCAGATATATCCATTTCTCACATTTAAGATAAACAACTTAACAATTGCTATATAAAATACTTCCTTCATACTTTGACTATCTGTATACACCTTAATTATCATGATAACAATGATTTTCACTAATCATCCAATGTCATACCTTGCGGTCAATCAACAAATATTTGAAATTATAATTTATACAATCCTTAAAAATATACATCTTCTTAGACCCTCATCCCCACACGGTAGCTACTTGCAATCAATATTAGTATGATTTAATGATTATCAATATACAGTTTTTTCAGATCCTCATCTTTTAATAATATAGATTTCCAAATATAATAAAAAATATCTTTCAAAATAAACAATTACTATTTTAAAAGGCTGTTTTAAATCCTCATTTTTTTTCCACATCAATACATATCAGGTAACCAACAGATTTGGAATCCAAAATATACGTAAACCAAATCCTTAAAATCCAGCAATATTACTTATTATTTTTGGTAACAATATTTATATTAGTTATTTCAACAATATATACAATTGGCCAGCATAATATTTTTGGTCCTTTAACTTGGGGGTCAATCATCATTTATATCGATTAGTTAATATACCGAAATCTAACCATAATTGACTCATAGATTTCGAAAAATAATTATGCTAACCAATTTTTATATATTGTTGAAATAACTAATATATATATATTGATTATTTATATTGATTATATTTTTTCTTAAAATTAAGACCATATCTAATTAGAAACTATTTAAATATAATTGATACTTTCATTTTTTTTAAACAAATCTTAATCCACATTTTTATATCTTACAATAGAAGTTGCATAAATAAAATATTCTTCAAAAAAATTATTGGTGAATCATATATCAATTTCGTAAACCAAACTAACTCGTACTTCTCTCTTTCTTCATATTTTAATTTCAAAAGTTTGTTTTCTATATATCTTATGTAAATACATAACTCTCTTTATTTATATTTTTTAATTTATTTATTTGATACTAAATATCGGTAATACAACAGACTGTAAACACACACACTAAAATTACTCAATGTTATACGACTAACTATTGAAAATTCATCATTTATTTTAAACTAAAAGCTAAAAATATGTATATATATACCCGCGCGGTTGCGCGGATCAAGGTCTAGTTATGGCTTAATTGTCTTCACATCTTATAAAACGCTTGCGAGACGACGTGTTACACTTGAAGTGAAGAATGAGCAATCCGAGCCTCTTTTCCTTCTCAGATTTGTGGGATTATTGATGAAATAGTATTGTCTATGTTGATGGTGAAGAGTTGTAGTGGATAATAGAGTTTCAAAGACTCGTGTAGTGTCTGCACAAAAGTTGATCGGAGAAGATGAACTGTATATATTCTGCTACTATGCTATTTTATTATGTTCCATTTCATATGATTGTTACTAAAAATGCTTTATTTTGTTTAGAAATATAGTTTTTAATTTTTTAAAGTTCTTGTTACATGGTTTTGAACATGTAAAAATCTCACTATGATCTATATTGTATATTTTAATATTACATAATATAGTTTAATATTACATAATATAAAGTACTTTTTATATTTTGATATTTGGGTTTAGATTTTATATTTAGCACTACAAGAAAACACACCGAATTCCGACGGAGGTTCCGACGGACACCAAGGTCGTCGGACATTTGCGACGGAATACTGACAAATTTCCGACCAAATCCAAAAAAATGAAGTCGTCGGAATTCCGTCGGCCATTTCCGACGGAATTCCGACGAGGTCGTCGGAATTTTCCGACGACTTTTCGACGACATTCCGATAAAAAATGTAACCGTTGTAGTCGTCGGAAGTTCGTCGGTATATTCCGACGGAATTCCGACGACTTTTCGACGACATTCCGATAAAAAATGTAACCGTTGTAGTCGTCGGAAGTTCGTCGGTATATTCCGACGGAATTCCGACGACATTCCGATTAACAGCAAAGTCGTCGGAATTCCATCGGTATTTTCCGACGGAATTCCGACGAACCATGTGACCGTTGCCGACAAATACATATGACCGTTGTATAGCCGTTTGGGATTGGACAATTCCGACGGAATTCCGACGGACTTCTTTATATCCGTCGGAATTTCGTCGGAAAGTCGTCGGAGGTCCGTAAGCAATTTCCTATAAATACAACCCCTCCTCATTCAACTCATTCACACTTCATTCTCTCTTCATTCTCTTTAGTCATAACAATTCCGTGAAAATCATGTCTTCAGAAGTTTATTATCGTTCGTGGATGGATAAACCTCATTTGGATCCGAACACCAATTTGCTTACGGAAGAATACGTTCAAGGGATTGGAGAATTCATGAGGCTTGTTCAACAGCAACCGGATGCAAAAAGTGGTATGTTAAGATGTCCCTGCTCTTCTTGCAATAATAATAAGGTTATAAAAGAATTTGATGTTTGGACTCATTTGTATATGAAAGGGTTTTCACGTAATTATAAAGTTTGGTACCTTCATGGGGAAACTGGTTATGAATATGGTAGTACTAGCGAACCTCAGCCTGTTAGTGAACCTCAGCCTGATATTAGGTTAGAAGAATCTAGAACGGATATAGATTATGGTGTAGGTACTGAGCAGATGGTACATGATCATTATAGAGGGGAAGAACCAAACCCCGAGTCTAGGAGATTTTTTGACATGTTGGATGCAGGAAAACAACCTTTGTATCAAAATTGTAGAGATGGTCATTCAGTCTTATCATCTGCAACTAGATTAATGGGTATTAAGACAGACTATAATTTGGCTGAAGAATGTATGGATGCGATTACTGATTTTGTCAAAGGTATTCTACCTGAGGATAACCTTGCACCGGGTTCATACTACGAGGTTCAGAAACTTGTTGCAGGTCTTCAACTACCGTATGAAGTGATAGATGTATGTATTGACAACTGCATGATCTACTGGAGAGCGGATGAGACACGGAATGTATGCAAATTTTGTGGGAAACCTCGTTATCAGGAGACGAGGGGAAGAGTTCCGATCCCATTCAAAAGAATGTGGTATTTGCCTTTGACGGAAAGATTGAAGAGGTTGTATCAGTGTGAGCGCACAGCAAAAGCAATGAGATGGCATGCAGAGCATTCCACAAATGGTGAGATTAGACATCCTTCAGATGCAAAGGCTTGGAAACATTTCCAGTCAACATATCCAGAATTTGCGGAAGAGAGAAGAAATGTTTATCTTGGATTATCTACTGATGGTTTCAGCCCATTTGGAAAGCATGGAAGGCAGTATTCTCTATGGCCAGTTATTGTGACACCGTACAACTTACGGCCGAGCTTGTGCATGCGACGAGAGTTTTTGTTTCTCTCAATTCTAGTCCCCGGGCCAGATCATCCTAAAAGATCACTAGATGTGTTTCTTCAACCACTAATATATGAGTTGCAACAACTATGGGCGCATGGTTTTGAGACATACGATGTTTCGCGCAAAGAAAACTTTCAGATGCGGGCAGTACTTATGTGGACAATAAGTGACTTTCCAGCATATGGTATGTTATCTGGATGGACAACACATGGGAAGCTATCATGTCCATATTGTCAAGATGACACAGATGCTTTCCAACTAAAGAACGGAAGGAAAACGTGTTGGTTTGACTGTCACAGACGATTTCTACCACCTGATCATCCATACCGCAGGAGTAAGACTTCGTTTACGAAGAACAAGCAGGTGTTTGATGGTCCACCTGAGGAAGTTAGTGGGAAAGATTTGTTGAAGCAGTTTAGGTATTTTGATGCAGAAAGGACGCCAGATGTAGGTGGACATGAAAACATTCGAGTCAATGCGGTTGGAGAGCTACATAACTGGCACAAAAAGAGTATTTTCTGGGATCTACCATATTGGGAGAGTCATCTATTGCGGCATAATTTAGATGTCATGCATATTGAGAAGAACTTCTTCGATAATCTGATGAACACAGTCCTTAACATCCAAGGTAAAACGAAGGATAATTTGAAGTCAAGGTTGGATTTAGTCGATATTTGTGATCGTTCTGAACTTCACGTTGATGAGAACGGTACGGCCCCTTTTCCCATTTATCGGCTAGATGGTGCTAGAAAAGAAGAGTTCTTTGATTGGATTACAGAGAAAGTGAAATTTCCTGACGGATATGCATCAAATTTGGGGAACTGCGTTGATAGAAGCGAAGGAAAGTTTACTGGCTTGAAGAGTCATGATTGTCATGTAATTATGCAGCGCCTCCTTCCGTTTGCCTTTTCAGCATTATTGCCACGTAATGTTCATGAAGCAATTGCAGGGATTAGTGTTTTTTTCCGTGACTTATGCAGCAGAGTATTGACTGAAGAGGGTATTAATAATTTGAAGACAAACGCACCAGTCAGCATGTGCAACCTTGAGAAGATATTTCCTCCATCATTCTTTGATGTAATGGAACATCTTGCTATTCATCTCGCAAGAGAATTGGAACTTGGTGGTCCTGTGCAGTACAGATGGATGTATATTTTTGAGCGTTATATGCATCATCTGAAGAAGATGGTCAAAAATCAAAGCAGGGTGGAAGGATCTATAGTGGCACAGGTGATCAATGAAGAAACTGCAATCTTTGCTGAAAATTATTTTCCACCAGAAGTGCAAACAAAACACCGAAGACCTGCTCGGCATGATGATAGAGGGGAGAGAGCAACATATCATGTTACTGTCCCAAGCATGTTCAAGGAAATAGGACGACTTAGTGGAAAATTCACGAAGCGGAGACTTACGGACACTGAGAACGCTCATTTGCAAACATATTTGCTCACCAACTGTGAAGATGTTCTACAATATGAGAGGTAAAAATATTTATTCATTTATTGTTAGATTAATATTCAATAAATTTATTTCATATTGATAATATTTTTGTATATAGTGTATATATGGCGGAGTTGCGTATGACTCACAGGCATGCAACAGAAGATGAGCTTCGACAACTTAGAGATAACGGATTTGCTGCGTGGCTTCGTAGTTATGTGAGTCATATATCCTATTACCCTATGCAAATGATTAGTTTAAATTTAATATATATAAACTAATTAATTTTGCAATCATATATGTTTTTTTTTATAGGTGAATGATGGTTTGGCCAGAGGTCTTGTGTTCGATGATTGGATACGCGAATTTGTGCAGGGACCAAACTATGTGGTCAAATCATATCCTAAATTTTGTACGCGAGGATATGCATTCACAAGGAAAGGTCATTCTAAGACAACATATGATGCTGGTGTTTCATCTTCTTCTGGTGACGATGTCTACTACGGCAACATAAAAGAAATATTGGAAATCCAATTTCCTGGAATGGTTGGATTGCGTTGTGTAGTATTCTATTGTGATTGGTATGACACCACCCCAGATAGAGGAGTGAAGATTGATGCGTTTGGTGTTACATCAGTTCATTCGCGGCGGAAACTTCAATATTATGATCCCTTCATTCTTGGTTCGCAAGCTGATCAGGTATGTCAATATATTCATAATTTTTTACCAATATAATTAATTAATGTTATATATTGAACTAATACTTTGTATAATTGATATGTATAGGTGTGCTACATCAGTTACCCTCGGGTGACGTACAGAGACGATCCATGGGTTACTGTAACGCAAATCAACCCAAGAGGACGAGTGGATGGAACTTCTGATGATGATGAACCATTGCAACCAGAGTCTACCAGCAACGCCCAGGCAGTTGAAGATTTGGAAAATGTTCAACTCGTTGAGAATTTGACTGTGTTTGGACATGATGCTGTCGTACATTCAGAGCCGGAAGCCGAGGTTGGGGAGTTTGATGAAGATTCAGAAGATTCTGATTAGTTTTTTTTTTTTTTTTTTTTTAATGGTCCGTCGGAAATCCCTCGCAATATACCGACGACATAGCGACGACAACGGGTTTCATTGAAAATTGGAAAGGTCGTCGGTATTTCGTCGGAAAATACCGACGACATTCCGACGAACTTGTCGAGTTCGTCGGAATGTCGTCGGTATTTTCCGACGAAATACCGACGACATGTTTTTCTATAAAGTTTCAATCATAAAAATCTATAAATTTAGATGCCAAAACTATGAAAATAACACATAATAAGTGTTTAGTATAGTATTAGATCGCAACCGTTCAAATATAACAACTCATTAAAATATTTATGTATGCATATCATTGTTTTCATAACATCTCATCTTAACATTATGTACTTATACAATCATATTTATATAAGCTTACACTACAAAAAATATTGTTGTGTAAAATCGTGTTATAAAACATTTTTATTGTTAAATCTTTATGCAAATACTATATATATTATCAAAGGTTTGGATTTTGCATTTAGAAACTTGAAAAGAACACCCTAAACACTAAGTCGTCGGAATTCCGTCGGAATATACCGACGGAATGTGTCCGTCGGAAAATACTGACGGACACGTTCCGTCGGAATTTCAATTAGCCCGGGAGAACCAAACCGCTTGAAAATTTTCGCGAATCGGCATTTGGTATATTTTAAATATACCGACGGAATACCGACGAACCCGTGTCCGTCGGAATCCACGGAAATAAAAACCCTTCTCCTTTCTTCTTCGTTATCTCCGCGGCCTCTCTCTCTCTCAAAACTCTCCGGCGATTTCGGCGATTTCGGCGACTCTCCGGCGATTCCGGCCTCTCTTCACCGGCGAATCCTCTCCTCACCCTCCTATCTCTTCCCCAAACCCCAAATCATGTAAGAATCATCCCAAACTTTTTTTTTTTCAATTGTTTAGGGTTTTGGAAGTTGATCTCGGATTTTAGGTTGTTTGATTGAACATTTTAGGATTGAATGGATAGTTTAGGATATATAAGTTAGGATTGTTGTTTTAGTTTTTTTTGGAACATTTTTTGATTTTAAAAACGTTTTTTGATTTTTTAAAACGTTTTTTTTATTTTAAAAACGTTTTTTGATTTTTAAAAACGTTTTTTGATTTTTAAAAACGTTTTTTGATTTTTAAAAACGTTTTTTGATTTTTAAAAACGATTTTTTGAAAAAATATAAATATTTAACACCATTTTTCTTCATTTATAAATTTTAACAACATTTTTCTATATTTATAAATTTTTTATAATTTTGTATACATATATATATATGTAAATCATGTATAGTAAAAATTTTAAAATTTTAAAATTTTTTATATTTTTTTTTAAGTTTCCACTAATAAATATTTAACAACATTTTTTTAAAAAAATATAAATATTTAACAACATTTTTCTTCATTTATAAATTTTTAACAACATTTTTCTATATTTATAAATTTTTTATAATTTTGTATACATATATATATATATATATATATAAAAGGTTTAATAGTTTTTTTTAAAACGTTTATAAAACCTTTTGTAAATATATAAATGAAAATATGTTTGATGGGTTAATTTTTTTTTTTTAGGGCCGAGGATGAAGCCCGCCCCGCAGCCCGTCTTCGACGTAGTTCGGTGAGCGGTTCCCGTGCATCGGTATCGTCTCATGACTCGGTTCCCGCATATATTCCCGCTCCAGCTCCCTCTGCCCCTCACGCTGCCCCTCACGCTGCCCCTCACGCTGCTGCTCAACAGGATCCGGGGGTCATGCCGGTTCATCTATTGGTTCAACAACCAGGTCGAGAGCATCTCCCGTTTCTCCAACTCAACCGTTTTATAAAAGGTTTCAACAACGTTTATAAACAACCGTCGTTTGTCGTTCATATGGATGCAGAGTTACCGGGATGGTTCGCAGAGTCTATATGAATCTGTTTTGCTGCTGACAAAAAAAAAAAAAAAAAAAAAAGAACTATATAAATTTAAGGCATGTCATTTTTAAAGTTTAGGTTATATGCTATTGAAAATATTCAGTAATATGATTTAAAACACATGATTTAAAACAACTAATCATAAAATGACAAATCATTATTTTAGTTTAATATTTTCAAAAATGTCAATATTTCCAAAAATTTGTTTATTTCAAAATAACATAAAAATCAATATAAATAAGGAAACCTAACAAAAGTAAAAAGATTATATATAAGTTAACTGAATATATAATAAATTTTCGAATTTGTTTTAAAAAAATGCAAGGCTTTCAAACAATCATAACTATAAAAATTCAAAACAGATAATATTAATTGTTATTAATAAATTAACAAAATTTATAACCAATATCAAGGTAAGTTAACAAAAGTAAAGTATTAATAATAAATTAACTTAGTATAGAAAATATTTTTCGAATTTTAACGTAAAAATAAAATACAATATAATAATAATTAATTAAAAATGCAAGATTTTCAAAACATTATAAGTAAATTAATTTAACTCATAAATTTCAAAGCTTAGGCTGTATGCTAATAAAAATATATGCTATATAAATGTCGAAGCAATAAGCCTTTGGGAGTGTTCACATAAGATTTTAAACAGCCAGATATATTTTGACAAATCATTTGTTTTCATTTATTATTTACAAAAATGTTAATATTTCCAAAAATTGTTCATTTCAAAATAGAACAAAAACCAATATCAAATTAGTTAAGTTAACAAAAGTAGAATATTATAAATAAGTTAAATTAATACATAAATATTATTCAAAATTAACATTAAAATATATATATACAAAATAATAATTAAATTAAAAATGCAAGACTTTCAAAAAATTATAAGTAAATAAATTTAACTTATGATTTTTAACTTTTAGGCTACACACTAATGAAAATATTCACATATAACATGTATTATGTATAAGTTGAATGTATAATTATTTAAAAATGTTCACATAATATTTTTAAAACACCAAAAATATGCTAAATATCATTTATTTACTATCTATACTATATAAAAGTTGAGGCTATAAGCCATTGAGAGCGTCTACGTACGATTTAAAACCATCAATTGTATTCTGACACATCAGCATTTTAGTTTGTTTTTTCTAAAAATTTCAATGTTACCAAAAATCGTTTATTTCATAATAAAATATAAATTAATTTAAATATAGTAAATTTACAAAAGTCAAAGAATTATATATATGTTAACTTAATATATAATATATTTTCGAAAATCAACTTAAAATATCTTACAAATATAATAATTAACTTAAAAATGAAAGAAATTTAAACAATTAGAACCATAAAAATTAAAAACACGTGATTTTTAAATTTATTTGTTATATGCTATTGAAAATAATCAATAATATGATTTAAAACACATAGGATTTAAAACAACTAATCATAAAATTACAATTGAAGCTATAAGCCATTCAGGGCGTCCACGTAAGATTTAAAACCTCCACTCGTGTTTTGACACATCAGATCTTTAAATTGCTATTATAAAATGTCAGAATTTCCAAAACTATTTATTCTATAGAAGAATAAAAATCAATTTAACCACGGTAAACTTACAAAATTCAAAGAATTATATATAATTTAACTTAATATATAATATATTTTGAAAGTTACATAAAATATCTTACGAATATAATAATTAACTTAAAAATGCAAGATATTTTAACAATAAGAACTATATAAATTTAAGACACGTCATTTTTAAAGTTTACTTTATATGCTATTGAAAATATTCAATAATATGATTTAAAACACAGGATTTAAAACAACTAATCATAAAATGACAAATCATTATTTTAGTTTAATATTTTCAAAAATGTCAATATTTTCAAAAATTTGTTTATTTCAAAATAACATAAAAATCAATATAAATAAGGAAACCTAACAAAAATAAAAAATTATATATAAGTTAACTGAATATATAATAAATTTTCGAATTTTTTTTTAAAAAATGCAAGGCTTTCAAACAATCATAACTATAAAAATTCAAAACCGATAATATTAATTGTTATTAATAAATTAAGAAAATTTATAACCAATATCAAACAAGGCAAGTTAACAAAAGTAAAATATTAATAATAAATTAACTTAGTATAGAAAATATTTTTCAAATTTTAACATAAAAATAAAATACAATATAATAATAATTAATTAAAAATACAAGACTTTCAAAAATTATAAGCAAATTAATTTAACTCATGAATTTCAAAGCTTAGGCTATATGCTAATGAAAATCTATGCTGTATTAATGTTGAGGCAATAAGCCATTGGGAGTGTTTACATAGGATTTTAAACAGCCAGATATATTTTGACAAATCATTTGTTTTCATTTATTACTAGGAGTTAAGCCGCGCTACGCGCGGTGCTATTTTGATTTTTAAACGTTAACTATATAGCTATTCGTTTAGACGTTGTATTCTGAACAACAACAAAATTCTAAATTGTATGTTTGTGTAAATACTTATTTCTTTAGAAAAAAACAGAAAACTATATATTTTTCATATAGATGTTTCATATAGTTTTCCATTTTTATATTATATATTTATTTATTATTTAATTTTTCTTAAATTGTAGGGCATTTCTTTCAAATAATCGTTTTTAACTTTTTTCTCACAAAATAGTCATCAATAAGGAAATGAAAAAAGTAACCCATTTTATTTTGAAAATTTTAACATTTCTTTTTTATTTTTCAAAATTTGAAATCATATCCACAAAATTCCACCCCATAACTCTAAACCCTAAGTCTAGTTTATTTAACATTATAGCATAGATATAATTTTACTCTTTAATAAATGTTTAATTCAGACAAATGTTTAATTTAGTTTTTCTATTTTTTATATTGTATATTTACTTACTATTTATCTTCTTTTATTTTATATATTTATTTATTCTAAATTTCTTGCTTTTATATCAATCATAATATTATGATATATATTTAATATAATATTTTATTTCTTATATACTATATTTACTTATTATTTATTTTTTTCTTATATTTTATATTTACTTATTATAATATATATCATTTTTATATGATTAATATTACTAACAATGATTTTAAAATATTACATAATATTAAATTATAAATGCATTATAATATTAGAATAAAAATAAAATATCATAATAGTATTACTGATTATTTATTTTTATACTAATATTTTTATGTCTTTTTTTTTACATCAATCATCTACAGACTCATGCTGATTCTGTAAACCAAACCGATAACTCTGTCAATGTGAACGACGAAAGACGGTTGTTTCCTAGCACTGCGTGCTAAACTATCCGCCTTTTGATTTTCCGTCTGAGGTACATGAACGATCTCTGAGTTTAGAAAGTTTCTTTTCAGCAGCTTAATGTCTTCCTGATAATTGTCAAACGCTGGCCATTCTTCTGGTTCCGAAACCATCTTTACCAGTTGAGAACAATCTGTCGCAAATGTGACATGAAATTACAGTAAATTCCTCATGTATTCCATTGCCCGTATTAGCGCTTCTACCTCCGAACGGAGAGGTGAAAGACTTGCCCAGACATTTCGTGCCCCTAGAAATCCATCAAAACCCGCTAAAGTGATGTACCAACCTTGTCCTGAGAACTGTTCCTTATCTTTTCATGAACAATCTATGAAACACCATCTTCCTGGTATTGGTGGTACAATTATTTCATGTAATTGATTTGCAACCCTCAAATTATTTGTTACATGTGCCTCCGCCCAAAGTGTTGATTCTAATTCCGCTAGTTTAAGCGTATATCTTGGATCAACATCCAAATTGATAAAAACTTTGTTGTTTCGACTTTTCCAAATATACCATAATATCCATGCAAATTGGTGATCCTCCATTTTTGGATTAACTCTCCAAAAAAGATGATCTATATTTTTATGTCTTCTAGTCTATATTTACTAATCATTTATTTTACTATACATTTTTTAGATAGATGTTTAATTTAGTTTTTCCAGTTATGATATTGTATATTTATTTATTGTGTATTTTTTCTTATACTGTATATTTACTTATTCTAATATTACGGTAGATGTTTAATATAATACTTGTATTTCTTATATTGTATATCTACTTATTATTTATTTTACTATACATTTTTTCAGCGATATGTTTAATTTAGTCTTTTCATTTCTTAATTGTATTTTACTTTTTTTTTACTTATACTATAGATTTACTTATTCTAATTTTCTTGTTTTTATATCAAATGATAATATTATGATAGATGTTTAATGTGATAAAAAATATTATCTTATATTGTATGCTTATTTTTCTTATATTGTATATTTACTTACAAAAATATTTGAAAATAATAAAATGTTAAACTATACATATTCAGATAGACGTTTAATGTAGCTTTTTTATTTCTTATATTGTATATTTATTTATCTAATTGTTTTGTTTTATATCAAATTATAATATTACGATAGATGTTTAACGTAATATTTCTATTTCTTATATTATATTATACTTATTATTTACATTATTATATATTTTCAGATAGAGGTTTAATGTATTTTTTGTATTTTTTATATTGTATATTTACTTATAATTTATTTTTCTTATATTTTAAATCTACTTACTCTAATATTATAATTGATGTTTAGTGTAATATTTTTATAATGTAAATTTACTTTTATTTATTTATTTAACTATACATTTTTCAGATATATGTTTAATTTAGTTTTTCTATTTTTTATATTGTGTATTTACTTACTGTTTATCTTTTCTTATTTTTATATTTATTTATTCTATTTTTTTTGTTTTTATATGAATGATAATATTACGATATATACTTAATGTAATATTTTTTATTTCTTATATACTATATTTACTTATTATTTATTTTTCTTATATTTTATATTTACTTATTCTAATAGTAAGATAATATTTAGTATAATATTTATATTTCTTATATTTTGTATTTAGTTATTATTTTGTAGATGTTTAATTTAGTTTTTTCAATTCTTAATTGTATATTTACTTATTCTAATTTTCTTCTTTTTATATCAAATAACAATATTATGATAGATGTTTAATGTAATATTTATATTTCTTATAATGTATATTTACTTAATATTTATTTTTATATATTGTATATTTACATATTATTTTTTAATGTAATGTTTCTATTTCTTATATTGTATATTTATTTATTATTATTTTTTTTATATTGTATATTTACTTATTTATTTATTTTTTAATAACCGAAATATTTTCTGTTTCACTTATTTATTTATTTTATTATACTTTTTCACATAAATGTTTAATGTAAATTTTCTATTTCTTATAATGTGTATTTACTTAATATTTATTTTTTATTTATATGTATATTTACTTATTAGTTACTTTTTATTTTTTGGTAATAATGCCACGTATCATCTTTAGAGAGAAGTTAGTTTTTTATTTTTTGGTAATATTTTTATTTTTTATATTGTATATTTGCATATTATTTATTTAACTATACATTTTTCCATTTAACTATACATTTTTCAGATAGATGTTCAATTTATTTTTTTTATTTTTTATATTGTATATTTACTTACTGTTTATCTTTTCTTATTTTTATATTTACTTATTCTAAATTTCTTGCATTTATATCAATGATAATACTACGATATATATATTTAATATAATATTTTTATTTCTTATATATTATATTTACTTATTATTTATTTTTTTCTATATTTTATATTTGCTTAATCTAATATTACGATAAATGTTAAATATAATATTTATATTTCTTATATTGTGTATTTAGTTATTATTTATTTTACTATACAATTTTCAAATAGATGTCTAATTTAGTTTTTTCAATTCTTAATTGTATATTTATTTATTCTAATATTTATGATTTTATATCAAACGATAATATTATGATATATGTTTAATGTAATATATCTATTTCTTATATTGTATATTTATTTATTATTATTTTATCATACTTTTTTCAGATGGATGTTTAATGTAGGTTTTTTATTACTTATATTGTATATTTACTTATTATTTATTTTTATTCTAATATTATGATAGATGTTTAATATAATATTTATATTTCTTATACATTATATTTATTCATTATTTATTTTAGTATACATTTTTCAGATCGATGTCTAATTTAGTTTCCCCCTTTCTGATATTGTATATTTACTATTGATTATTTTTGCTTATATTATATATTTACTTATTCTATTTTTTTTTGCTTTTATATCAAATAATAATATTACATTAGATTTTTAGTATAATATTCATATTTCTTATATTATATGTTTATTTAATGTTTAGTTTTTTATATTTTTATTTATTTATTCTAATTTTATGATAAATGTTTAATATAAATTTATATTTCATATATTGTATGTTTACTTATTATTTATCTTACTATATATTTTTCAGAGAGATGTTTAATTTATTTTTTCATTTCTTAATTTTATATTTACTTATTGTTTATTTTTTCTTATATTGTATATTTACATATTATATTTTCCTTCTTTTATATCAGATAATAATATTATGATATATGTTTAATGTAATATTTCTATTTTTTATATTGTATGCGTGTTTTTCTTATTTTGTATATTTACATATAGAAATATTTGGAATGATAAAAATGTAAACCTATACATTTTTCAGATAGATGTTTAATGTAATTTTTCTATTTCTTATATTGTATATTTATTTATTATTTATTTATTTTTCTTATGTTGTATAATTATTTATTCTAATTTTTTTGATTTTATATCAAAATTGTAATATTGCGATAAATTTTTAACATAATATTTCTATTTTTCATATTGTATAAAATCTATTAATATTTCTATTTCTCATATTTCTAATTATTTTTATTTATGTGTATATTTACTTATTATTTATTATTTATTTTTTGTTAATAATGCCACGTGTCATCTTTGGAGATAAGTTTTTTTCGCTGATGCGGACGCTCCGTGGAGCCTCAAAAGGTCTCTTTTATTAGTATAGACTAGATTTTTCATTCGCGCTACGCGCGAGTTTGTATTAATAACATCTTTATTCCTTTTTAAATATCAAAATACAGTTGATTTACAAATTTTTTATCTTTATGAAAATATATCAAAAGAATTTGTTGTTTTCATTTGAAAGAATTTAATGTTTACCACTTTCATGGTACCATTATTCATCTTCACCACAACTAAATAAACATTTTCAAAAAACATTTTTTTATGTTTTGAAAAATTTTATTTTTTATTTTTTTAATTTTTTCCCCAAAATTTCTTTTTGAAAATTTGAAATTATGTTTGAAACTATTTTTTCAATTTTGTTTTATATTTTTAAGTATTTATTGATATATTTATTAGAATCCTAATTTTTTTATTCTAAAAACCATATTGCATCCCTCAACTATAAACTCTAAGTCTAGATAATTGATCATAGGGATATAAACGTCTTTTACCCTTCATTAAAAGTGTATATATGATTATTGTAAATATGAAAAGTGATATTATGAATGTGGTATTTGTGGTAATTTCCCCGTTTATTTTTATTTCTGTATATATAAGCATATTCTTTACCATTTATACTATTATTTTAAAAATAATTTTTAATTCTAAGTTCTTTCGTTAAAATTAGGGGTTGATGTTCTAATTCGGTTCACATGTCTATTCTGTTTTACAGTTTTGAGATTAAATATTTAAGCTTTATTCGAGTATTTGTAAATTTTAGTTTGAATTTGGTTCGAATTTTTGTTGTTTAATTCAGATTACAACCCGTTTAAATTATATTAAAAATAATTTAAATTCATATATGTACATTTAATTTATCAAAATCCAAAAACGAAAACAATATATAACATATAAATTTGAATAATGTATGCTAAAATACTTAAACTTAACATAAAATTAACATAAAATTGGGTTGAGTTGATTATTGGATGGAAAATTAAGATATTTCAAATATTTTGGAATTTTGAGTGTTGTTTACCTACTTTTGCTATATACTTGTGATTATTTGTACATATTTTCATGTGTTTTGGAAAATTTCAAAATATATTATATATTTAGATTTGTTGATATTAAATCTACAGATAACTAATATATATACAAATAAATCTAATTTGGATATTTCGCATATTTGAAATATTTTTGTCCGTGTCAGGCTTAATTTTGATTCTCTACATATAAAAGTTTTGGTCTCGTTCATATTTTAATAGATTCGATTCAGATTTGATATTGCTTTCAGATTGAGTGTGGTTAGGTTATACGGATTTTTTTTCTCAGTATTATTAATAATCAGAGCAGTAAATATTTTTTTAATTTATAATTATTTATTTTATATAATATATATTTCGATTATGATTGTGTGTTTTCTAATAGTTAATTTAAAGAATATAAATCTTATAAGTAGATATCAAAAGTGATGCAAAAAAGATATGAAAGTTTCTAAATTGGTTTAATGGATATAATTATATATATTGTATAAAATATTTTTCGATAAGTTTGATGTTTGCTGTATGAAATTTACTAATTTAAATATTTCAACTATATAAATTGTTATACCTGATTTATCAAAAATATTAATTTTTTGACTCGTATCAAAACTATTTTAAACCTGAATTTCTCATATGTGGTTTACTCTTGGTTTGTGGAATGGTATAGTTTTGGTTTAGAAACTTATTTTGTTTACGACAGAAACATAATCTAAAGATAAACCTAATCACTTCAAACGTAAGGTGAGAAAATCACAGAAAATAGGAAACCTAATCCTCTCATTTTATCGTTCTTTTCATAACAGATCCACTTTGATCCTCTCGACCGTGGTTGGGTTATTAGATTCGAGTCCTGATGATTTCGAGATCGGGTTTCATCTGAGATTTCTGTTTCTATCTATCTGGCTTGAGAGGACAAACGATTTTTATGGGGAAACCGAAAATAAACCTATCCAACAGACAACTACATCGGATTGAGTTAATGTTGCATAGCGGAAGTCTTGCGACGATCTTTCCACTCTTTGTCACCTTGCATTGCTTCTGATTGTCTAGGCCTGAGTAATTTTCTAGGTTCTACAATTCAGCCCGTTGATTTTTAATTTGCTTGTTATCTCTATTGCTTAATCAAATCATAGTTTTGTAATTGTTCTACAGGGAAAGCTTGTCTTTGATGTTTCGGTTTGGTATGATTGATCAATCCTTGAACACTGCTAATATAAGGTATTGTTTTTTTCCTTGCGTTTAAGAACATGAGCTCAATAATTGATTTACGATAAAGTAAATATTGTTTGTTTGTTTATTCTGTGCGTATTCTTAAAGTGATTCATAAACAGTTGGTTTTGAAAAGTATAGGCTTACAATGAGCTAAATACATGTAGTCTTCTATCCTGTTTGTTTCTTCTGTGATGCAGTAACTCTGTTTGCTTTTGAAATTATCAATTGTCTGCAAGGAAAATCAAGTAAGCATATTAGATTTCTGGATATTTTCTCTGTATATATATATATATATATATATATATATATATATATATATTTGGTCTAGATTAAGATATGACCTTACTATGTCGGTAATCCATTGTATATTTCCTTGTAGACAATATTTTTGACTGTCATGTCTGCATCGTTGTCGGGTTTTAGTATAGAAAGACCTTCCGGAGATGTTACACGTGAAAGCGCTACATACAGTTGACCGTGGCTAAAAACTGGTTGAGGTAGATAGAGCATCACCGATTTTAAACTCTGTCCCTGGCTTTTATTGATTGTCATTGCATAGCATACTCTTATTGGAAATTGACGTCTTCTTAGTGTGAAAGGATGCTTTGAATCAAGTGGTGATAAAATTATCCTTGGTAGAATAACTTTTTTCCCAGCATGTGTGCCTGTTACTATTTCGGCCTCTATCAATCTATTTCCCAGTCGAGTTATAATAAATCTTGTACCATTGCACAGACCTTCCTTTTGATTAATGTTGCGAAGCAGCATTATTGGAACTCCTACTTTCAAAGACAATATATGTTTTTGTAGTCCTGAAAACTCCAAAGAGTTTAAGTATTCAACCGTATATAGAGACTCGTGATTTGTAGGTATTGTGTCAGCCTTGCCTATGCTGTCTGAGCTCAAATATTCTTTTAATATTCCTTGCTTTTTTTCCAACATGTATGCGTTAATCTCATCAACCGTCTCATTTCGTGGAGTTAGAATAGCTCTCTCGGTAATACTTGCTTTTGTACTTGCTGATAGAATATTTTCTCTGCTGGTGGCTTCGAATATATCCTGCAAATGATTTCCAGATGATTGCATTAAGAATTTGGGATTAACCTCGACCATTTGACCATCGTCTTCGTTGGATGCTCTTTCTTCGTTTGTAGGTGCAGCTCCATCTCCTACACTTAGCAGCCATTCCGCAAAGCTTTCTTGTGATTCATCAACTCTCATGTTCTGTTTGAGATCGAAGACGTTGCAGAAGTCCCACAAGTGTGACTGTTTTATTGATGCTAAAACTGCATCAGCTCTAGAACCTTGTGGAATTATCGGTAGCGTTTGCCTGAAGTCTCCACCTAATAGTACAGTTTTGCCTCCAAAAGGTTGGTCTTTAACTTTTGGATCTTTAATGGACATCAAATCTCGCAGTGTTCTGTCAAGGGCTTCAAATGCATGCCGATTTGTCATAGGTGCCTCCTCCCATATAATTAGATCAGTCTTTTCAATTAGTTCAGAAAGCATTGTTCCTGGAAATATATGACATACTGAATCTTCATTGAGATTCATGGGTATCTTAAAGCGGGAATGTGCTGTCCTTCCTGCAGGTAAAAGCAATGCTGCGATGCCAGAGGAAGCAACTGGGAGCACAATTTTTTTTTCTGATCGCAACTTAGAAATAATGGTGTTGTAAAGGTATGTCTTCCCTGTTCCACCAGGACCGTATAGGAAAAATAGTTTACCCAAACCATTTTCAACTGACTCCATAACTGCATCATAAACTTTTCTTTGCTGCACATTTAGACTGCTGAATCGCTTGCTATGTTCCTCTTTTTCCTGATGTACATTGTATTGTAACTCTTGGGTTAGCAGCGTGTTACCTAGTTCTTTCAGAACTGTTTGATCAGGTTTTGGCATATCTTTGAACTCATCTAGTGACCTTTCATGCTGGTGCATCACCTTCTCTATCTCCATCAAAGTATATTGCTTGATCTCATATTCATTTAGCTGTAGTTTTGGAAAGCCAAAAGTTTTGCGTTTTCTGTTAAGCATGTCTTCACCTAGTGATTTCCAACATCGATTCCATAAACTAAGAGGACTGCCTACTTCACAATATATCAGCAGTAAAACAAATAGTTGCCGTAGCTGATAAGGTGTACCCCATCGAATAGCTTCATCCATAGCATCATGCCATTCAATGTCAGAATCTAATAGACCTCTAGCATAGCATGCTGATTTGTAATCTGGATATATTTTTCCCTCAAATGTTAGGATTTCCTCAAAACTTCGTGGTCCTCTTAATTTGTTGATGAGTATCCTTAAATAATATAATTGTCCTGAAGATGGATGAATGTTGATTATTCTTCCTATCATTCCTCCTTGTTGTCTCTCACTCCAGATTTTACTCTCGCTGTTCCATGTAAATTTTGTTGGAAATTCCAAATAAGTTAGTTGGCGAGCCTCTTCAGATTCTATATTTTTCTCCATCCATGCTGTAAACATTGTTCTCTCAATATCTTCTTTTGATAGAACTTTTCTGAGATCATCTTTAGCTCTGTATCTTATGTGGTGTTGTCCAGGAAGATGGATTATAAGTTTTTGAACTGCAGGCTTACGTTGATGAATGTGGAAGGAAAAAGTCCTCCACGTGGCTTCACAAGCAGATACATATCGGCATTCAAGGTACTCTTGTATCTCATCTCTTGGTCTTTTCGTTGATACACTATCTTGTGTGTGTTTTGAAGCCTCGGGACCTTTTTCTATCACAATGGTAGCTTTGTCGACTCCTTTTGTAATGTATTTGAAAAGATACTTGACAGCATTTGTTCTGTTGCACCACTCCATGTTTATATGAGCTTGATATTTTTTTAAAATAGCTAAATTGTGTGGAACAACATAGCGATTATCCAACTTTGTTTTTCCTTTGATCACAAAGTTACCTTCATCTTGCCGTCGCCGGTAAATTATATAGCCAGATTTGTCGATTGAGGTTTGATCAGTATATTGCCTTGGGTACGTATCTTTTTGAACATTCTTTATTTCTCATGCAAGGAGATTTTGGTCGATTCAATCCACATGGGCCGTGCATCATGTGTTTCTCCACAAGCTCAAACCCTTGTTGGTCATTCTCTTTATGCGGTAGTTCGGCAGAGATTATTGCGTCAACTTCATTTGTTGTTGGAATTCTTGATGCACCATCCAACCAAATGAGCATATGTGCATGTGGCAATCCTCGTTTTTGAAATTCGATGGTGTGCAGCACTGTAAAAAAAAACATGTAAGGAGTTCAATTATAATTAAAATAATGTATAAGCAACTTTCGTGATCATAATATATAGACTTAACTCATTGGGTTAGTTTTTCTGCTCAATTATATCATTTAGTTTTCTTTACCCGTTACACCCAAAACACCATGCAAATATTGCATGTAATGACGGTGTAATGCAACTAACGTGTATATGCTATTATGATTGTCATGTCTACGTGTTTATATTTTGGCGATATTAAATTCACATATCCTAAACCTAATATTTTTCTTAGCACTAATAAATATTATATTTAATAATTTTTTTCATACCTGCTATATATGGCTTGAAGAATGTTCCCTTCTTAAAATCTTCAAGCATTTGTTCTAGTTTCATTTTGAAAACTCGACACTCAATATCAGGTCTATCATTTCCGGATCCACCACCACATGCCTCCAGATGGTCATTTATCTCTTTCCAATTTGGATTGGCTGTCATAGTAATGAACAAATCTGGATTTCCGTATGTTCGACATATTGCCATTGCGTCATGATACTTTTCGATCATGTATCTAGGGCTTCCAGTAAAACTTGAAGGTAGAATCACTCTTTTCCCATGTACTCTTGCTTCAGTATCACCTTTACAAACTGCATCACACACATTGTTGTACAAATCCGCTCTTAGCTGCTCTTGATTGTTTTTGTTCCACCTTAGTCTTTCCGCTTCGATAGCTGTGTATGCATCAACTACATATTGATGTAATAAACGTCCTGATTTTATAATTGTCTTCCCTTCTTTCAGCCGAGTTTGTATCTGATAAGCATAATACTCTCTTATGCTTATGAATGATTTTTTTCTTTGTCTACCTTCAGCTACCACATAAGGTATTTCAGTGTGGAATCCATATTCGCCGTAAGGAAATAGCAGTGGATACTGTAAAGACATATACAATATGGATAATCATCTCGTATTTCTTGCAAATGGTTTGACTGATATTGTAATATGACATCTTTGTAACCAGTAGTAGTTGACAAATCACCGACTATCAAACCAGCAACCTCATTGGTGTTAGGCATATCATATTGTCTACCTTTCCCTTGATTTGCTACCAGTCTTATAGTAAACTCTTTGGCACCAGCTGTCTCGTATTGATCTCGAGCTTTACGAAATATTTGGCAAATATGGTTACTTGAATCTAACATATCAATCAACTGCTTGACAATGCCTTCTTGAAGAGGCCCTGATGACGGAGTTCGCTGTAAAGACTGGATACGGTTTGAGACTTCATTTGATGTGTCGACAATGTATAATTGAAGAATTTTTGGTGGATTGCCTGAAGTAGGAATGAGAGAACCAATGCGATGATAATTTTGACCTTGTATCCTAAAAGTAGGAGGCCCCGATCCGGATGTGACAGTGTGATCTATTTTTGCTCCAATTGACGTGAATGCCAAAATAGAGTTGTATACTCGTATGTTATTCCGAAAAGAGCTCTCATCTTGAAGTTTCTCTAGAACTGGTGGTGGTTGTCTTACTGGCGGTAATTTTACACGGCCCTGTTGACAGCAGATTGTGTACAATGGATTCCCAGTTTGTGGATCTCTACCGCAATTTTCCGAGTGCCAGACTAAAGCATCGCAGTAAGGACAGTGGAGAATATCCTCGGGCTCTGCGATTCCATCGAAATTGTTTTGCATATAAAAGTGTCAGATCCTATCAGAATTATGTACTGACTGAAAATAAGGTTTAAACATAAGTAAGTCTTTGTTAATTTTCTTACTTCTTCTTGTTCTTTTAGGGTGTGACGTTGGCACCGATGCATGTTGATTTCCTGTTTAGAAGATAAATTAGTACATGAGACTTTTGTTTTTTAAATTATTTGTGAAGTAATCACTGAATATGAATTTGTACGAACATACCAATGTTTTTTGCAGATTCTCTTTTAGATAATATAATGGCTCTGCGCATTCCACGTGCTTTTTTCTGTTCAACTGTGTATTAAAAAAATTAAATTTAACATATAGTGTCTAAAATTGAGTTGACAATTTAGTATTATGATTTTTTACCATGTTTGAAACAAATACCACATCCACCTATGTCACATGGAATGAGAAGAGCTATTTAGTGTATGCAGTTTGTAATAGTGAAAGACAATTTTAGCATAAAATTATGGTGTTGAAAACTTACAATTGTAATAGATGATTTTGTCCCAAACAACACCAGTAATGTTTTTCTTCTTTCCACGTTGAGAAACCATCGCACAGATTATGGTATTGAGTTATTTCAAGTTTTCTAGGTTTTCTTAAGTTTTGTCAATGAAAGACTTGACAACTTTTTTATTATTTTAGTTGTAATGAGAAATTGGGAATAGCTTGAATCGCCTTATATTAAAAATTTTTATGTGACAATGTTGGCTATTTTCCTTTTAAAGGATTATACCATTTTTGGATGTTTACTATTTTGATATTAATGTTTTACGTTAATTTTTTTTTTAAAAAGGAAATTTCATTAAGGAAAAAGTGCCTTTACCCTACCATATCAAAACGTAACTTATCTTAAGATATATTTTTTTAAGTATTTACCTTTTTGTTAGTTTCTTTTATTTTCTAAACCTTTTTGTTAGTTAAATTATGTTAAATTCACATTTGATTCCATATCAAAAATGTAACATATCTTAAGATATAATTTTTTAGTATTTACCTTTTTATTAGTTTTTTTGTCAACACCTTTTTGTTAGTTAAATTATGTTAAATTCACATTTGATTTTTAATATTGACATTTCCCTTAAATAAACTAATCATAATTCTGTCATACGCATTTTCTGGAATATAGCTAAACATATAATTTATTTGTTTTGTATGTGTCCAAGAGAATCATGTATTGTCAGTTTCAAGAAAATACAGCCAACTTAGAATTTTATTTATAAATAAAATTGAGTTTTTTTATTGAGAAATACATAAAATTAATTAATTTGATGCAAGTATGCCACGCTTCAGGAGTCCCCTATTATATACACTTCGACTTACTTCGACACTTCTTCCTCTGATTTAAAATATAGCTTATTTATTAGATGATCAGCTTATTTCTTCACTTTATCGATCTTCATCGTTGTTTTTTTGTAAACGAAATACCCAACAACGAAATAACGTGTTAATATTCTTTTTATGTCACTTTATTTGATAAAATATACCAGTTATGCGAAGAGAAGCCAAAAATATAGACTGATCTAATTGGCTTTGTGGAATTTTATATAAAACATAGTAATAACCATTATCAATGTTTATATAGTTTCACATCCATGTGTTAACTTTGAGGCTCAACTTTTCTTCCGTACGAATACAATTACTATCTAGAAACAGAGTAATTATTTGAACATTGAGGTTTACCAAAAAAAAGAAACGATCACTAAGAAACTTAAAATTCTATTATTATTATTAAATTATAGAAAGCTAAATAATAATAATTATATAAAATCTCAGAAGCAAGAATCTTGGAAACTAAAATAACAGAATTATAACTAATAATGTATTGCTAAAACGAAAATTATAAATATGATAATTTGATGAATCCTCTTATGTGTATCCAACTCATTCATGGCGAAGACGTTTGTCTTTATGTTGGATGTCAAGAGCTTCACTGTCGTCTTCGTCATGGTCTTCTTTGCATCCTTCGACATCATCTAGAGGATCTGTTTCGTTATCCACTTCATTGTTTTCTTCTTCCAGGATTTGTGTAACAGTAAATGTCTGACGGGTAGGAGTAGTAAAATTAAATGGTGTAAATTTGACTTCAAATTTGTAAGTATGGCCTACAATTTCTTCCAAACATCCTGGTATTGAATTATGAATGTCAATAACACCATTCTCACCATCCTGTCAAGCAAACAATTATTACTAAGTGAAAAAAGTAATATATTTCATAATTTGTTGGACAGAGACTGTACGTGTGCATCTTCCAAAATTTCTGCAGCTTTCCTACCAGCTAGTTTAGCAGTGTCCTTGTCAAAGATTACAAAAGTGGCGACATTTTCTTTGTCACAAACAGTTAGCTCAACACGATACCTGTTTTAGAAAAATTAATGATATATGTTAAGTGGTATCTATAATGCTTTATTGTTTTATCTAATAAAATTTTAGTATGAAACAATAACGTACTTGATAAGACCAACTGTATTTGTGTGATTGCATGTGTTGCAAACTAAGGATGTGTCTGCTTGCCTTCGTTTACATTTACACCTAGTGCATGCAATGAAGTACCAGCCATATTGAGGCAAAATGTCCACGATAGTAGCAAAACAACAAAAGGTGCCTGTCTGTAACAATAATATCACTGTAAGAAGCATATTTCTGTAACTGATTTAAAAGTAAAAGAATCGTTTTAATACCGGTGGAGTGTCATTTTGGAGGAATTGATGAAGCTCAGAAAGTGTAACAGTTTTTGGCTTTGTGACCTCTGATGTTGTAACTTCGAAGTCTTTCCCATTTTCTCTCAGCCTTTGAAATAAAACATATGTAACATAAATAACACAACTAAATATGGCGAAGTATATTCATGTGAGCGTACTTACCATGTCAAGTAGTTAGTAGTTGGTTCAATATCACTGTCGAAAAAAATCCTTGTGGAAGAAGTGGAGGACAAACAAAATACGTCTACACAATGCAATTTAAAAGGTGATATGGTTAATAAATTATATTACTTTAAAGGTCAAATAAGCAACAATAATTATGTGTGAGATTACAAACCTCTAAATGTTTTTGGGTTCATTGTTGTAGCGAGAAGCACCATCGGTTTGTCAACACTTTCCATCAGTTTCTTTTGAAAATTGGCAGCAACGTTACCCCAAAGTGTTACACGAACAATATGCCCACTGAGTAGAAAACACAAAAAAGATGGTGAGTAAACATTGTATTTGAGATTAGAAGAATATGAACTCATGGAAAAACATGCGCACTCTTTTAATTGCATGTGAATGTCTATTCTCTTATTAGTCACACCATTGTTGAAGTTCTCATCGTTGATGAGAACCAGCTTTCCAAGGGCATCTATATAAAATTGTTATGTCATAAGAACTTGATTATAAAATCATATATATTTTTATATAGACGGTAGTACATAATTTACCATATAGATCTTCGTTCTTGTTGACCGCTTCGTTGAACTCAGCATAAGAACGAATCCTAAAGTTTTGCCTCTCAATATCATGGCCAGCATGATCTGTGGGTGCAAGAACTGTCTGTTGAGTGAATTGAATTAAGAACTTGTGAGATGTCACTTTGTAACTTGTTTTGTTGTCGATGACCAAGAACTTCTTAATCTTATAGATTACACCAGCCTTTAAATCCTCTTCATAGCATGCTATCCGATTAGCTGGTATGAAGGCATGAATTGTTGTTCCCTGGAAAAAAATTGTGCTTATTAAATTTTGAATTGAGAATGTGTAAATAAATTTTTTTATACCTTTTGGTCAATAAGAAATAACTCGAAGCCCATAAGCAAACCACCCTTGTTGATGTTACGCGCTTCCCAAAAGTGAACCACTCTAGCAAGAACTTCATTCTTATTAAAACCTTTTTTTAAGATCATCGAAAACCAAAGAAGTAGCTGAAGCGACCATATCTCTATTCTCTTTTCAATATCTCTCTCTTTCTCAAAGTAAAATCTTGAAAACTTTTAGAACTTTAGATGATTATTTATAGTCACCCAATACTTCATATATTAGAAACTTTCTTATTTTATGTATTAAGTGAGCTTCCCTTTTATTAAAACTTATATTTTATGTTAATATACATAATTTTGGAAACTGACAAAAAAAGCTGATAAAAAATACATAAATTTGGAAATCATGACATTTTTAAAATATGTAAAGGTAATATGTTATTTAACGATATGTTTTGACTTTTTAAATTTTGATTTTTAAACCTAATAATTATATATCGTCATTTAATATTTAAATGTCTATTTATGTAAAATATACATAAATTTGAAAGTTGTCCCAAAAAAAAGCTGACAAAAAAAATTCATAAATTTTGAAATCATGACATTTTTGAAATATATAAAGGTAATATAGTATTTAAGGATATATTTTGACTTTTTAAATTTTCTATTTTTAAATCTAATAATTATATTTCGACTTTAAATATTAAAACTTCTATTTTATGTCAATATAAATAAATTTGGAAAGCTGGCCAAACAAAAGCTGACAAAAAAAATCATAAATTTGGAAATCATATATTTTATTAGCCTACTTTATTAGGTAATATTTATTTTTTTAATAAAATATTTTTTTGGAAACATTAACATATTTTTAAAAATGATTTGTCAAGGATATATTTTGACTTTTTAAATTTTTTATTTTTAAATCTAATAATTATATTTCGACTTTAAATATTAAAACTTCTATTTTATGTCAATATACATAAATTTGGAAAGCTGGCCAAACAAAAGCTGACAAAAAAAATCATAAATTTGGAAATCATATATTTTATTAGCCTACTTTATTAGATAATATTTATTTTTGTTAAGAAAATATTTTTTTGGAAACATTAGCATATTTTTTAAAATGATTTGTCATAAACGATTTTAGGAAATATTGGCATTTTCGAAAATAGCAAACTTATTAATTATTCTTTTGGTTATTTATTTTTTAAATTTTTCGAAAAAATAATAAACATTATGTTAACTTAATATAGTATTTATATTTTTGTAAATGTATCTTATTCGATATTGAATTATATTTTAGTTTGAAATAAATGATTGTTTTTTTTGTAATATTAACATTTAAAAAAATAGTAAACTTAAATAATGATTTGTCATACTACGATTGGTGGTTTTAAATCCTACGTGGACGCCCTCGATGGCTTATAGCCTCAACTTTTATATAGTATAAATAAAATATTTTTTAGAAACATTAACATATTTTTAAAAATGATTTGTCAAGGATATATTTTGACTTTTTAAATTTTTTATTTTTAAATCTAATAATTATATTTCGACTTTAAATATTAAAAATTCTATTTTATGTCAATATATATAAATTTGGAAAGCTGGCCAAACAAAAGCTGACAAAAAAATCATAAATTTGGAAATCATATATTTTATTAGCCTACTTTATTAGATAATATTTATTTTTGTTAATAAAATATTTTTTTGGAAACATTAACATATTTTTTAAAATGATTTGTCATAAACGAGTTTAGGAAATATTGGCATTTTCTAAAATAGCAAACTTATTAATTATTCTTTTGGTTATTTATTTTTTTAATTTTTCGAAAAAATAATAAACATTATGTTAACTTAATATAGTATTTATATTTTTGTAAATGTATCTTATTCGATATTGAATTATATTTTAGTTTGAAATAAATGATTGTTTTTTTTGTAATATTAACATTTAAAAAAATAGTAAACTTAAATAATGATTTGTCATACTACGATTGGTGGTTTTAAATCCTACGTGGACGCCCTCGATGGCTTATAGCCTCAACTTTTATATAATATAGATTTTTAAATTTTTAATTTTTAAATCTAATAATTATATTTCGACTTTAAATATTAAAACTTCTATTTTATGTCAATATACATAAATTTGGAAAGCTGGCCAAACAAAAGCTGACAAAAAAATCATAAATTTGGTAATCATATATTTTATTAGCCTACTTTTTTAGATAATATTTATTTTTGTTAATAAAATATTTTTTTGGAAACATTAACATATTTTTTAAAATGATTTGTCATAAACGATTTTAGGAAATATTGGCATTTTCGAAAATAGCAAACTTATTAATTATTCTTTTGGTTATTTATTTTTTTAATTTTTCGAAAAAATAATAAACATTATGTTAACTTAATATAGTATTTATATTTTTGTAAATGTATCTTATTCGATATTGAATTATATTTTAGTTTGAAATAAATGATTATTTTTTTTGTAATATTAACATTTTAAAAAATAGTAAACTTAAATAATCATTTGTCATACTACGATTGGTGGTTTTAAATCATACGTGGACGCCCTCGATGGCTTATAGCCTCAACTTTTATGTAGTATAGATTTAAATTTTTTATTTTTAAATCTAATAATTATATTTCGACTTTAAATATTAAAACTTCTATTTTATGTCAATATACATAAATTTGGAAAGCTGGCCAAACAAAAGCTGACAAAAAAATCATAAATTTGGAAATCATATATTTTATTAGCCTACTTTATTAGATAATATTTAATTTTGTTAATAAAATATTTTTTTGGAAACATTAACATATTTTTTAAAATGATTTGTCATAAACGATTTTAGGAAATATTGGCATTTTCGAAAATAGCAAACTTATTAATTATTCTTTTGGTTATTTATTTTTTTAATTTTTCGAAAAAATAATAAACATTATGTTAACTTAATATAGTATTTATATTTTTGTAAATGTATCTTATTCGATATTGAATTATATTTTAGTTTGAAATAAATGATTGTTTTTTTTGTAATATTAACATTTAAAAAAATAGTAAACTTAAATAATGATTTGTCATACTACGATTGGTGGTTTTAAATCCTACGTGGACGCCCTCGATGGCTTATAGCCTCAACTTTTATATAGCATAGATTTACAAAAATTTTAATATTTCCAAAAATTATTCATTTCAAAATAGAACATAAACCAATATCAAATTAGTTAAGTTAACAAAAGTAGAACATTATAAATAAGTTAAATTAATATATAAATATTTTTCAAAATTTAACATTAAAATTTATATACAAAATAATAATTAAATTAAAAATGCAAGACTTTCAAAAAATTATAAGTAAATATATTTAACTTATGATTTTCAACTTTTAGGCTACACGCTAATGAAAATATTCACATATAACATGTATTATGTATAAGTTGAAGGTATAAATAATTAAAAATGTTCACATAATATTTTTAAAACACCAAAAATATGCTAAATATCATTTATTTACTATCTATACTATATAAAAGTTGAGACTATAATCCATTGAGAGCGTCTACATACGATTTAAAACCATTAATTTTATTCTGACACATCAGCATTTTAGTTTGTTTTTTCTAAAAATGTCAATGTTACCAAAAATCGTTTATTTCATAATAAAATATAAATTAATTTAAATATAGTAAATTTACAAAAGTCAAAGAATTATATATATGTTAACTTAATATATAATATATTTTCGAAAATCAACTTAAAATATCTTACAAATATAATAATTAACTTAAAAATGCAAGAAATTTAAACAATTAGAACCATAAAAATTAAAAATACGTGATTTTTAAATTTATTTGGTATATGCTATTGAAAATAATCAATAATATAATTTAAAACACATAGGATTTAAAACAACTAATCATAAAATGACAATTGAGGCTGTAAGCCATTGAGGGCGTCCACGTAGGATTTAAAACCTCCAGTCGTGTTTTGACACATCAGATCTTTTAATTGCTATTTTTAAATGTCAGAATTTCCAAAACTGTTTATTCTATAAAAAAATAAAAATCAATTTAACTACGGTAAACTTACAAAATTCAAAGAATTATATATAATTTAACTTAATATATAATATATTTTGAAAATTACATAAAATATCTTACAAATATAATACTTAACTTAAAAATGCAAGATATTTTAACAATAAGAACTATATAAATTTAAGACACGTCATTTTTAAAGTTTAGGTTATATGCTATTGAAAATATTCAATAATATGATTTAAAGCACAGGATTTAAAACAACTAATCATAAAATGACAAATAATTATTTTAGTTTAATATTTTCAAAAATGTCAATATTTCCAAAATTTTGTTTATTTCAAAATAACATAGAAATCAATATAAATAAGGAAACCTAACAAAAGTAAAAAGATTATATATAAGTTAACTGAATATATAATAAATTGTTTTTTTTAAAAAAAAAAAATTCAAGGCTTTCAAACAATCATAACTATAAAAATTCAAAACATGTAATATTAATTGTTATTAATAAATTAACAAAATTTATAGCCAATATCAAACAAGGTAAGTTAACAAAAGTAAAATATTAATAATAAATTAACTTGGTATAGAAACTATTTTTCGAATTTTAACATAAAAATAAAATACAATATAACAATAATTAATTAAAAATACAATATAACAATAATTAATTAAAAATACAAGACTTTCAAAAAATTATAAGTAAATTAATTTAACTCATGAATTTCAAAGCTTAGGTTATATGCTAATGAAAATCTATGCTATATTAATGTTGAGGCAATAAGCCATTGGGAGTGTTCACATAAGATTTTAAACAGCCAGATATATTTTGACAAATCATTTGTTTTCATTTATTATTTACAAAATTTTTAATATTTTCAAAAATTGTTCATTTCAAAATAGAACATAAACCAATATCAAATTAGTTAAGTTAACAAAATTAGAACATTATAAATAGTTAAATTAATATATAAATATTTTTCAAAATTTAACATTAAAATATATATACAAAATAATAATTAAATTAAAAATGCAAGACTTTCAAAAAATTATAAGTAAAGAAATTTAACTTATGATTTTCAACTTTTAGGCTCTCCGAGTCATCTGACCCAATCTCGATCATACCTGCTTCTCCGGATCTTATGTCTCCATTACACTCTGCTCCGCATGAACCTGAAACGGAACAGCATGTTACTTACGACACTGCCGAAACAGAACAGCTCGCGTCCTCTAACTTGCCTACAGAAACTGACCTTTCTTCATCGACAGATTCAGATACAGCAGAGGTCTTAACACCTGCAACTGTCGAAACAGAACAGTCAGCCTCTCTACCCGACATTAATACTAATACTGAGCAACCGTCTGACGCAGATATAGATCAGACTAATTCTCCTGCCTTAGTTCTGACTGAAACACCTACTACGGCAACAGAGCCATTACCTACGCCTACAACAGTAACGTATGTGGCAGATTTACATTCACCTCCTACTTCTCCGATACAAGAGCTTGGGCGTGGTCTACGAGCAAAGAGCATACCAGCTAAGCTACAAGACTACGTCTTACAAACCATCACACCGTTTGTGTCTCGTTCTTCAGAGGTTCCTTAGGGACTTGAATTCTATGTTGATTGTTCGCGTTTCTCTGAAAGCCATCGTCACTTTCTCGCGGCTATCTCATCGTTGAAAGAACCTACCTCTTATCGTCAAGCAATATTAGACGAGATTTGGCGCAACTCGATTAAGGATGAATATGTGGTTCTTGAGGAGAATGGCACTTGGGTTGTTGTTCACTTACCTCCTGATAAACATGCTCTCAGCTGCAAATAGGTCTTTAAATATAAATTTCGAGCAGATGGGAATTTGGAACGCCCTAAATCACGGTTGGTTGTTTGTGGAAATAGCCAGGTTGAGGGCGAGGATTATGAAGAAACTTTTGTGCATGTTGCAAAGATGACGACAGTTCGAACTTTCCTTCAAATCGCAGCATCTCGTAACTGGGAGGTTCATCAAATGGATGTTCATAATGTGTTTCTTCACGGTGATCTAAAAGAAGAAGTCTATATGCGTCCTCCACCAGGGTTCATAGGTTCTGATAAAAACAAGGTCTGTCTCTTGAAAAAGTCCCTTTATGGTTTAAAACAGGCCCCTCGATGCTGGTTCGAGAAACTTTCATCTTCGTTAGTGTTATATGGTTTTACAAAGTCGCTATCAGATTACTCTCTGTTCATCATGGAAAGAGGTGCAGAGTATACTCAGGTCCTTATTTACGTAGACGACCTTGTTGTATCGGCGAGTTCACTGTCTCTCTTGGCATCATTTAAAGCATATATGAATCAATGCTTTCATATGAAGGATCTGGGTGTTTCCAAATACTTTCTCGGTCTGGAACTTGCGCGCAGTCCTCTTGGAATTTATCTTTGCCAAAGAAAGTATGCTCTTGGCATTATCGAAGAAACTGGTCTTCTAGTTTCTAAACCAGTTGGATTTCCGGTTGAACAGAATCAGACTCTCGCTCTCGATAAAGGCCCGGACCTTGCAGATGTCGCTGCCTATAGAAGACTTGTTGGACGTCTTATTTATCTTGCTGTTACACGTCCAGATCTTGCTTACTCAGTTCACCTTCTTGCTCAGTTCATGCAGAAGCCTAAACTTGCTCATTGGAATGCTGCTTTACGAGTTGTGAGGTATTTAAAAGGAAATCCAGGCCAGGGCATTCTTCTTCGAGCTAACACCGATCTCAAGTTATCTGTTTGGTGTGATTCCGATTGGTCAGGCTGTCGAACTACATGTCGCTCTCTTACCGGATGGTTCATCACTCTTGGCGGCTCACCCATCTCTTGGAAAACACAGAAACAAGACTGTGTGTCTCGCTCGATTTGTGAAGCAGAATATCGAGCTATGTCGTCCACTGTTCCGGAGGTTCTCTGGATACGCAATCTTCTCCGAACATTTGGCATTACTTTTACTTCTCCGATTCCTCTGCATTGTGATAGCAAGTCGGCGATTTACTTGACTGCTAACCCGGTCTTTCATGAGCGTACGAAGCACGTTGAGAACGACTGTCACTTTATCCGAGATGAGATTGTCAAAGGTGTTATTGCCACCAAACACGTTTCTAATCATTCTCAACTTGCGGACATCTTTACTAAGCCACTTGGAAGGACAGGATTTGATGAGTTTCTTCCCAAGTTGGGAGTTCTTGATCTTCACTCTCCAACTTGAGGGGGGGGGGGGGGGGGGGATATATTCAAATATGTCAATATTCATGTAATCTAGATATGCATATCTTCGGATATTAGGAAACGTTGTATGTATATATACTTTGGTCTTTCGACCTAGATCAATACAACAAAACCATTACCCTATTCTAGGTTTCTTGACAGAATTTGTATCCGAATCTTGATGGACTGAAACAAGTGTCGGTGATGATCACTGGAGGAAGAGAAGCTGATTGGTATCGAGTTCTTGGTGTTGATCCTTTGGCTAATGATGAAACTCTGAAGAAGCAGTACAGGAAGTTAGCTCTTTTGGTTCATCGGGACAGGAACAAGTATAAAGGCGCGGAAGGTGCATTTAATTTGGTTTTAGAAGCTAGGCGTCTGTTATCTGACAAGGTTAGTAGAACCGCTTGTGATCAAAGGAGGAAGTTAAACGCCGGGATGCAGAAACCACCACCATACCAACACAAGCCAGATTCTTCTAACGGGAATCAAAATGCTAAAGACAGAGTGGATCTGAGTGCTTGGATTGGAAGTAAGAAGTCTGCTAGTGGGGCGCAGAAACCACCGTATGCACACAAGCCAGCTTCTTCTAATTCGAATCAAAATGCTAGAGATGGTGTGGTTCCAAGTGCTGAAACTAGAAATAATAAGCATGTGCCTGCCTGCTCCGGCTCCTCTGAATAAACCTAAACAGGGAAATATTGTACCTTTTGGACAATGTGTATTGGTGGGTGCAAGACACGAACAAAATAAGTTTTTTTATTCCTTTGTGTAAAAGAAAGAAAAAAAACAGAAAATCAATTGTATAAAGAGATACGAGGGTCGTTCTTTATTGTTGTGTCCCTATCAACGTTTTGAAACCCGATTAGGACCCTCGGTCTAACCGGTAAATCTGTTGACCCGTATATAATCCGGTTTAGAAAAAAGCCACTATTTAAAAACCAGATAAAATCCACACAAAAAAACTGTTGAAACCCAGAACCCAGTTACTGACTGAACCCATACATAACTCTTATTTATTTTTTTCTTAAATTATTTTAGTTACGTTATTAGAATTTGTTTTGTATTCTAATTAAGAAGTTAGGCTTTTATTTTTTCACAAATAAAAATATTTATTAACAAAACAAGCTGATGTGAATTAATATTAGTTTATTTTTGTTATTGATAATCTATTATTATTTTATTTTTTACCTTCGGCTTATTTTGGTTTTAAGGTTTAATTTTATTATTTACATTAGAAATTTAAATATTTTATGTCTTGATAAATTATTATTGTTATTATTATTACTATATGTCATAACTCTTAACTTGTTATAAATATTTTAAAATAGTCTAAATTTTATTTTTGATATTTTAAATGTGAAACGAAAATAAAAATAAAGAACACTAAAGTTAAGTAATTTTCTAAATGTTTTTTAAAACATAAAATATTTGTTTTTTCAATAGCTAATATTTTATTATATAACAAAATTAATTAATTTATTAATCCACGGTTGCCCGCAGTCGATCCAAAAACCCGGTGATTTAGGAAGTAGTCTGGTAAATAAAAAGTTTTGTTTTTTTGAATCAATCTCGTTTGTCTAAGCGATCAAGATCGCGAGAATTGGATCTAGAATCAGATCAAACACTGGAGTAGGAGGGGAGTGACTTACCATTCTCCACGGAACCAATGTGGCAAGATTGGATCGGCGGAGAGAATTAGGGTTTATATTCAAATATGTCAATATTCATGTAATCTAGATATGCATATCTTCGGATATTAGGAAACGTTGTATGTATATATACTTTGGTCTTTCGACCTTGATCAATACAACAAAACCATTACCCTATTCTAGGTTTCTTGACAGAATTTGTATCCGAATCTTGATGGACTGAAACAAGTGTCGGTGATGATCACTGGAGGAAGAGAAGCTGATTGGTATCGAGTTCTTGGTGTTGATCCTTTGGCTAATGATGAAACTCTGAAGAAGCAGTACAGGAAGTTAGCTCTTTTGGTTCATCGGGACAGGAACAAGTATAAAGGCGCGGAAGGTGCATTTAATTTGGTTTTAGAAGCTAGGCGTCTGTTATCTGACAAGGTTAGTAGAACCGCTTGTGATCAAAGGAGGAAGTTAAACGCCGGATGCAGAAACCACCACCATACCAACACAAGCCAGATTCTTCTAACGGGAATCAAATGCTAAAGACAGAGTGGATCTGAGTGCTTGGATTGGAAGTAAGAAGTCTGCTAGTGGGGCGCAGAAACCACCGTATGCACACAAGCCAGCTTCTTCTAATTCGAATCAAAATGCTAGAGATGGTGTGGTTCCAAGTGCTGAAACTAGAAATAATAAGCATGTGCCTGCCTGCTCCGGCTCCTCTGAATAAACCTAAACAGGGAAATATTGTACCTTTTGGACAATGTGTATTGGTGGGTGCAAGACACGAACAAAATAAGTTTTTTTATTCCTTTGTGTAAAAGAAAGAAAAAAAACAGAAAATCAATTGTATAAAGAGATACGAGGGTCGTTCTTTATTGTTGTGTCCCTATCAACGTTTTGAAACCCGATTAGGACCCTCGGTCTAACCGGTAAATCTGTTGACCCGTATATAATCCGGTTTAGAAAAAAGCCACTATTTAAAAACCAGATAAAATCCACACAAAAAACTGTTGAAACCCAGAACCCAGTTACTGACTGAACCCATACATAACTCTTATTTATTTTTTTCTTAAATTATTTTAGTTACGTTATTAGAATTTGTTTTGTATTCTAATTAAGAAGTTAGGCTTTTATTTTTTCACAAATAAAAATATTTATTAACAAAACAAGCTGATGTGAATTAATATTAGTTTATTTTTGTTATTGATAATCTATTATTATTTTATTTTTTACCTTCGGCTTATTTTGGTTTTAAGGTTTAATTTTATTATTTACATTAGAAATTTAAATATTTTATGTCTTGATAAATTATTATTTTTATTATTATTACTATATGTCATAACTCTTAACTTGTTATAAATATTTTAAAATAGTCTAAATTTTATTTTTGATATTTTAAATGTGAAACGAAAATAAAAATAAAGAACACTAAAGTTAAGTAATTTTCTAAATGTTTTTTAAAACATAAATATTTGTTTTTTTCAATAGCTAATATTTTATTATATAACAAAATTAATTAATTTATTAATCCACGGTTGCCCGCAGTCGATCCAAAAAACCCGGTGATTTAGGAAGTAGTCTGGTAAATAAAAAGTTTTGTTTTTTTGAATCAATCTCGTTTGTCTAAGCGATCAAGATCGCGAGAATTGGATCTAGAATCAGATCAAACACTGGAGTAGGAGGGGAGTGACTTACCATTCTCCACGGAACCAATGTGGCAAGATTGGATCGGCGGAGAGAATTAGGGTTTATAAATCAGAAACCTCGGTGAAAAGTGTTTATGATGTACGAGACAGACATCGGAGAATGTGGTTTTAATTCCTTTTCTATATATATATATATATTGAATTTTGAATTTGATTTGTCATGTTTTCTAGTTTGTGTGGTTATAAGCTCTTCGAAGTACGGTGTGCAGTGCACACATTAGCTTTTTTAATAATAAGATATTTCTATTGTATCTTTTTGTTGGATTTTAAAAATTCTTAAGCCAATAATAAAAATTTTAATGGATTTTGAAAATTCTCAAACAAAAAGATTTTAGTAGATTATTAAAATCAATAAAATAATAACAATGGAATCTTAAATTTTCTAAAGTCGATGAAAATTTATTTGTCAATAATCTCCACCCTCTTTACTCTAAACAAAAATTCAAAACCACGAGCTGTGACAATATGAAATATTGTATCTGAAATCAAGTGGAACTGATCCGAAATCTGAACCGGAAATTTACCAAGTACTTTTTGGGTATATCGTTTATAATTGATATACTCGAAACGGAACCGATCCGAATACCGGGAATTAGCAGGTCTAGCGGTGAGTAACTCAAATGTATGAAGTGGCTTGTGGGCCTCAATTAAAAGTCTTGGCCCAAAATGTGTGTCCTACGTTACCGAAGAAGCTATGCCTTGATATTTCCTTATTACTTTTTTTTTCTTGATATTTCCTTTTATCAAGTCGGCAAAAGAGTGTACGAAGACTGACGGGATTAGGAGAATAAAATCACAAACCTTATAATATCAGGAGCGCGTAGCTTTTATTATATAAAGGAGAAGCAATCCATCTATTGATTGAATCATCCGAACAAGAGATAGAGATCAAGCAAATAAGAATAGAGTGTTTGTTGCTTTAGTTCTTATTTTTGTTATCTAGCTATTCTTTGTTACAAGGTAAAGCTTTGGTGTTTTAAATTCATTCTTAGATATCACAAAACAAAACCCTAATCAAATTCGTCCGTAGAAAATCTGTTTAATTTGCTAGTGATTTTGTTTAATATATGTAAACATTCCCTGATGCTATTTTTTTTTGGTTCGGAAACGTTTCCAGGGAACTAAGTATAAACTCTCAACAACATGGATAAGGATGAAGCGAAAAGGGCATTGGATATTGCTGAGAAGAAACTTTCAGAGAATGATTACGTTGGAGCCAAGAATTTGTTTACAAGGCTCAGAGTTTATACCCGGATCTTGATGGCTTGAACCAAGTGTTGATGATGATCGATGTTTATACCTCTGCAGAAATCAAGATTAGTGGAGGAATAGAAACTGACTGGTACGGAGTTCTTGGTGTTGATTATAAGGCTGATGATGAAATAGTGAAGAGGCAGTACAAGAACTTAGCCCTTTTGCTTCATCCGGACAAGAACAGATTTAATGGAGCGGAAGGCGCGTTTAAGCTGGTTTTACATGCTTGGTCTCTGTTATCTGACAGGGCTGAGAGATTCCTCTATGATGAAAGGAGGATGCAGAAGAAACCACCACCAAGTGCAAAGGCTAAGGATGCGCCTTCAAATCAGTTTTGGACAATGTGCAGTGAGTGTAAGACACGATGCGAATATTGGAGGGATTCTTATCTTAACAAGACCGTACTATGTCCAATGTGTGGTAAGACTTTCATTGCAACCGAGCAAATTCCACGGGCAGTTAAGAAAACCGGCAAGACCTACAATGTATTGTTTGGATATTGTAGATGATGAATCTTAACTGTTTGACTTTTTTTAAGAAGTCTAAGATGTCGAATATTTTAACCTAATTTGATTTTTTTCTCGTTATATAAATTAAAATTTGCATATTTCCTTTTTAAAACAAGTTAACAGAATTTAAAGTTGTTTTTTTTTTTTTTTGTTAAACTCTCCAGACTCAACTTGAAGATATCAAACTTAAGATCAATTCTTCAATTTGTTCTCATGTATTTATGATATTTTATATTGTTTATGTTTTTCATATTTTAAGTCTTCTCCCAAAAAGGTAAAATGTGTATTTAGATGTGCTTTTGTGTTTAATATAATTCAAACTGAAAGGTGAATTTTGTTTTTGTTATTATTTTATCTATAAAGTTCTAGCTACAAACACAATTTTCCTATCTTCAAAATTTTCATATATGAATCTAATACAACAAACTTCGTCAGCAGACTTCCTTCGCAAACTTCTTTTGTAGTTTGGAATGGTGACTGCCAAAGAAGTGTGCATTCCCAAATGCAACAAGCTTTGTTTCATATCTGAACAGAACTAGAAAGATTTGGTCCTTGACCTAATATATGTTTTTGATAGTATTTTAGCAGAAAATGTTTAGTATCGATTTTTTTTTTTTTTGAGGTTTGAAACTATTTGTAATGTTTTGAATATGCATATTTTTCCTATTTTCAAAATTATCAGATCAAAACCCGATATACTTCATTCGCATACTTCGTGTTCTTTGAAAAATTGTACGAATGGCAATGGATCGTATTAGAGTAGTCGTTATACTGTATACTAAATTAAGATCCGCGCCTTGCGCGGAATAAATATTATATATATAAATTATTGTATGTATTTTATGTTCTTACATATTATGAAATAATAAATATATATTGAATAATTAAAAGTCAATAACTATTACATATATAGTTAAATTGGTGCGAACTTATAAATCAATTTTATTAATCCAAACAATTTTTTTTTAAAATTTGATAGGATATGTAATTAAATTTAAATGATATTAACATACATAGTATATTTTTAATATTAATGTCTATTAAATGATACTTTCTACTCATATGTTATTTTTATCATGTGTATCTTTAATAGCAAAAACTTTAAATTATTGTTAACAAAATTTTCATTGTGGGATTAATAATTTTAGTAATTTATAATTTTAAAAAAATTATCAATGTTAGTTCAAAACTTTTATCAAAAACAATTATTCAAAGTAAATTTTGAAACTAAAATATTTATTTATTCAATATGGTTTATAGTTTAATTTAGAATGATATATATACATATATATTTTAAATCTTAATGATTAATTAAATTAGACTTTTACTTATATAATTTTGTAATCATTAGTATTTTGTCATAACAAAAATTTTAAACCATGGATCGTAAAATTTGAATGTGAGACTTTTAACAGTTTTAGTAATTTATAGTCGTTTTTTTAAATTCAAAATATAACATATACAGAAAAATCTAAATCTAAATTTTTATAATATGGTTATTGTGATTTTTTAATTTTAATAGTTTAAAATTAAACAAATTTGATAAGATACATTATTTTTTTTATCAGATCTTTATTATTCAAAATCATTAATTGTCATATATACTTTAGCCACATTAGGCAATTCCGTAATCTTTATTTAAGGAAATAATAAATGACATTTATAATGAATTTATGGTTAGTTTAATAAAAAACTTATTATATAATTAGATGGACCAACCTATTTCTCTAATAATTCTAATAATCATCCTAATGATGACACGTGACTACAAAAAGAAGTTGTAATGTTTCACAAATAATATATAGGGGATAGTCTTGTATACGTGTACATAATACGGGATACTATATATAGACTTATTCTTGGGTGAACCTAGGGGGTGAACCTAGGGTGAACCTAGTGAACCTAGAGGTTCACCAAGGGGTGAACCTAGAGGTTCACCAACCAATAGGATTGTGTTATTTCATATTCGATATCTTTTAAAAAAGAAACAAAATATTATCAAATTATATTATGTTTTTTAAATTAAAAGGTAAAAAGAAAAAAAAATAATACTAATTACAAAAAATATATTTTAACGTCGTCGGCAAAACACTAAACTCTAAATCATAATCATAAACCCTAAATCATAATCATAAACCCTAAATACTAAACCCTAAACCCTAAACCCTTGGGTAAACCCTAAACTCTTGAATAAATCCTAAACTCTAAATCAATATCACTAAACAATAAAACACAAAAGGGTTAAGGTTTAGGATTTAAGGTTTAGAGTTTAGTGTTTAGTGTTTTTTTATTTAGAATTTAGGATTTATCCAAAGGTTTAGGGCTTACCCAAGGGTTTAGGATTTACCCAAGGGTTTAGGGTTTAGGGATTAGGATTAGGATTTAGGGTTTAGTGATTAGGATTTAGGGTTTAGTGTTTGCTGAAAAAAAAATTAATTTTTTTTTCTGTAAATACTATTTTGTTTTACTTTTTTAATTTTAAAAAGTAATATAACTTGACAATATTTTGTTTCCTATTTTAAAAGATATCAAATTTGAAATAATGAAATCCTATTGGTTGGATTTCTTCAAGATTTTTTACATCATCTTCATCGTCATCATCATCTCGGTTTCTCATCCACCTCGTGATTTCTCTTCATCATCTCCATTGCGATGCCTTCTATTCCTCAAATTTGGCCTCCGCTTCATCATCCAACTGAATCGCTTCGTCCTTCTACCGATCACTATGAGAGTCCGTATTATCTTCACAATTATGTTCACGCTGGGCTTGTTCTGGTCTCAGATTGTCTACAATCTAGTGCTGACTTGGCGTCGCTCGATTTGAATTGCACTCAATGTTCGTAACAAGCTCGGGTTTATTGATGGTACTATCTCTAAACCTCTGCATAATCATCTTGATTGTGGATCATGATCTAGGTGCAATGATATGGTCTCGACTTGGTTTATGAACTCTGTGTCTAAGACGATAGGTCAGAGTCTTCTTTTTATGTCAACTGCTGAGGCTATTTGGAAAAATTTACTCTCTCACTTCAAGCAGGATGATGCGCCTTGAATCTATGAGATAGAGCAGAAATTAGTATTCAACAAGGTCCTCTCCATGTTAGTTCGTATTACACAGAACTGGTCATTTTATGCGAGGAGTACAAGAACTATGTAGAGATTCCAGTATGTACTTGTGGCCGTTGTGAGTGCAATGCTGCCTTACTATGGGAGAAACTTCAACAATGTAGCCGCGTCACGAAATTATTGATGGGATTGAATGAAGCTTTTGAGTCCACAAGAAGATACATTCTCATGATCAAACCATTGAAGAAGTCTTTAGCATGGTGGTTCAAGATGAAAGACAAAAGACAATCAAACATGTTAAAGTGGATGCACCTGTCTTTCAGAGCAATGTGTCTTCTGATGGTTTCTCTCTCACAGCTCTTCCTGAGAATAAAGTATATGTTGCAGCACATACAGGTTATCGTCCTCGTCAACGACCTGTATGTACGCATTGTGGTCATACTGGTCACATAATTCAGCGATGCTTTAAGCTGTATGGTTATCCTCCTGGACATCGCTTTTACAATGCGAATAATCAAACTTCTAGACCACAACAACAAGCTTCTCAGTCATTTGCTCCACGGGGATCGTCTACTCTGGTCCTCACTTCTCACATTCTCAGTCAGCTCCTTTGCAAAAAACTATGAGGCCTCCTTTTGCTGCTCAGATGATGAATGTTGATACATCTGGCGCTATGCGTCCTCTCAGTCTGGATTTGAGCAATCTTAATACTGATCAAGTGCACTCCCTGTTGCAACAACTAGCTGTTCAGGTTAATCTTCAGGAACAGACTTCTCCTATTTCATCAGCTAATCAACCTTCCATTACAGAACAAGGTGTTATGGCTGCCCAATCGTCTGTTCAGGGTACTGTCTCTCCTCTTTCCACTAGCCTTTCATATGATAATCATTTACTCACTTTTCAACATCAACGCCTTACATCACTTTATAACATTCTTCCCCTGGTAGTTGGATCATAGATAGGTGGTGCTACAGGACATGTGTGTTTTGATCTATCTTTGTTAGTGAGGTTCTATAGTTACAGGAGTTACAATTTCCTTACCAAATGGCACTAGTCTTCCCATCACTCATACTGGCATCATTCGTTTATCTGATACTCTCATATTGCATAATGTGCTTCATGTTCCTTCTTTCAAGTTTAATTTGCTCAGTGTCAGTAGTTTGCTTAAATGTGATAGATCATCTGCTCATTTTACATATGATTCATGTATCATTCAGGATCATACTCAGGGCTTAACGATTGGTAGAGGACATCTCATGCACAATCTTTACATTTTACAACCATCTTATGCTGCTACATCATCTCATGTATGTGGATCCTTTCTAGTTTATGGAGTCCTATGGCATCAACGGTTTGGTCATCCATCTACTGCCAAGTTACAGCTTTTATCGGGTAATCTTTCTATGTCAAAGTTGAAGTCTGAATGTCCTTGTGATATTTGTCCCTTAGCTAAGCAAAACGTTTACCGTTTGTGTCAAATAATCATTTTTCGTCTTCACCGTTTGATCTTATATATTTAGACTTTTTGGGTCCCTTCTCTGTTGAGTCTGTTGAAGGTCACAGATATTTCCTTACCATTGTAGATGATTGTTCTCGTGTAACTTGGGTTTACATGTTAAAGAAAAAGAGTGATGTTACTCGTATATTTCCTGATTTTGTTACTCATGTTCATAATCAATATGGCATTCTTATAAAATCAATACGAAGTGACAATGCACCTGAATTGGCTTTATAAAGGATCATGGCATTGTTCATTATTTCTCATGTGCATACACTCCAGAACAAATTCGGTAGTTGAACGTAAACACAGCATATTTTGAATGTTGCTCGTTCTTTAATGTTTCAATCTAATGTCTCATTAGTCTATTGGAGTGATTGCATCTTAACTGTTGTTTTCTTAATCAATAGAACTCCATCTTTACTGCTTCAGAAACGTTCTCCCTATGAGGTTTTAACCAAAAAAGTTCCTTCATACTCTTTTCTTCGCAATTTTGGTTGTTTGTGTTATGTGTCTACTTTGAAGAAAGATCATAGAAATTCACTCCACGAGCTGATGCCTGTGTTTTTCTTCGTTATCCATCCGGTTTTAAGGGTTACAAAGTGTTGCATTTAGATACATATAAGGTTACTACTTCTCGAGATATTTTTTTTCATGAAACAATTTTTCCATTCAAATCTACAAATACTTAGCTTTTGTTTTCTCTGGTGTTTTTTTTGCCTTCTCCGACTCCGGATGCATTAGATACTGTTATTCGCCATACCTTCATTGTCATCTTCTGCATCTGCATCACATCATCATCTTCATCTACATCTATACATGCCCCTGCTCTTGTTCCTGCATCTGCATCTCATTATTCGACCATTCCTAGTGCCACTTTGGATACTAGGACAACTGTTTCTTCTGTCCCTATAGCAGCTTCAACTTCAAATAATAGACCGCGATGCCATTCTAAAGAACCGAACTACTTTTCTGACTATCATTGTTCCCTTGCTCAAATTTCTACACTTTTACCAAAAATCATTCCAAAAAACCCCCTCCCTAAGAAACCTATTAGTCCTCTTTATCCTATTTCCTCCTCTGTTTCCTATTCCAACCTTAATATTCCTTACAAAAACTATATCCTTTCCATCACCAATGAGACATAACCGAAATTTTTTAAGCAAGCTATAACATCAATTGTATGGAGATTAGCTATGAATGAAGAGTTGGCTGCAATGGAAGCAAACCATACTTGGACTGTGGAATCTTTGCCGCCTGGTAAAAATGTTGCAGGCTTCAAATGGATTTATACTATTAAGTATAATTAATGCTGATGGCACTATTTCTCGCTATAAAGCACGTCTGATTTCTCAGGGATTTACACAGCAGGAAGGCATTGATTTCTCCAACACCTTTTCCCTTGTTGCTAAACTCACAACTGTGAAGCTTCTTCTTGCTTTAGCAGCGGTTTTTGGTTGGAATCTTGCTCAAATGGACGTTTCTAACGCCTTTTTCCACAGTGAACTTGATGAGGCGATATATATGTCTCCCTTTGGGTTACACACCAGCTCCTGGCATCGTCTTACCACCAAATCCTGTTTGCCGTTTGAGGAAATCAATTTATGGTTTTAAGCAAGCCAGTAGACAATGGATAAGTGCTCTCTGCGGTTCTCCTTGCAATGGATTTACTCAGGCTCCTTATGATACTACTTTGTTTATCAAACACACGGGTCAGTGCTTCATTGCTCTTCTAGTTTACGTCGACGACATCTTGATCGCTAGCAGCAGTAATGAAGCTATTACATAGTTGAAGGGTTTTTTGAGTCGGGAATTTAAAGTCAAAGATTTGGAACTCCAAAGTTCTTTCTTGGCATTGAGATTGCGCGAAACTCTTCTAGTATTGCTCTCTGTCAACAAAAGTATACACTTGATATACTAGCTGACACGAGAATGTTGGCTTCAAAGCCAAGTAATATCCCTATGGATCCTTATGTTCATCTTAGTCAGACGATGGGTACTTTGCTGGAGAATCCAATTTCTTATCCTGCTTTGATTGGTCGGTTGTTGTATCTTACCATAACTCGACTAGTTACCTTTTCTGTGAACCATTGATAGGCTGCTCACAAAATCCTCAGGTAACTCAAGACTAACCCTGGCCAAGGACTGTTCTATGCTGCTGCTGATAAAGAAATTTGCTTGAATGCTTTTTCTGATGCTGATTGGGCGACATGCCCGGATACAAGACGATCAGTTACAGGCATGTGTGCTTATATTGGCAATCTTTGGTCAGTTGGAAGTATAAGAAGCAGGATACAGTGAGTAGAAGCAGAACAGAGGCAGAGTATAGAGGTATGGCGTTAGCAACTTATGAACTCCTTTTGCTTCAACAATTGCTTACGGCCTTGTGGATTACTGTCTTATCTCCTGCTAAGCTCTTTGTGATAGTAAATCAGCACTCCACATTGCGACTAACCCAGTTTTCCATGAGCGCACCAAGCATGCGGAGGTTGACTGTCACACTACACATGATCAGGTTAAGTATGCCTTCCTCAAGGTTTTCATGTTCCTACCAAGAATCAGCATGCTGATATTCTAACGAAGCCGCTTCACCCTGGTCCTTTCTACTCTCTCCCCAACCGAATGTCGATATCAAGCCTCTTCTCCCACAACATCCACTCCTCGCTTGGATCTTCGGCTTGAGGGGGGGCATATTAGAGTAGTCGTTATACTGTATATAGTCTTGTATACGTGTACATAATACGAGATATTATATATGTGGTGATTGTACATATACACTTTAAGCTTAATGAGAAAGACTTTAATAGATCGGAATGCTCAAAATAAAAAAAGAAACATTAACACAAACAAAGCTTCTTATTCGGGGAGAATACTTTGCCATTCTGTTGATGTAACCGGAAAAAAGTATCCGTAAATTTTGATTCGATTTGTTATCTGTTTCGATTCGAACCGAAAGATCTAGAGATCCGTAACTTTACGAATCAAAGCAAGTACTAAAATGCAATATCCGTTAGAATCGAAACAAATCACAAATACTAATATTTTTATGAACGAATATCCGATCCGATCCGTTATACACATATATATACGTATATTTAAAGAATATATAAAGTTATATATATATATATATATATGTTATTATATTTATATAAGTCTTAGAATTTTTTACTCACTGAATTTATTATATAAGTTGTTAGAATTTTAAAAATAAATAATTTTTTTTGTAATGAAATATTATTTTTTTTATATTATCTTGGAATTTTTTTTAATTTTTAACGGATCGAATCGGATATCCAGTCAAAAATCTAAAATTTTCCGGATATCTGGAACACCGAATATCCGGATGTCTGCAAATCAAATCAAATCGGATAATTGTTTATTCGGACTAAACGGATCGGATCACGAATACCCCCAAGAATCCGGATATCCGATTCGTGCCCACCCCTATGTGTTGGTGTAACCGGGGAAACTTCATCGGACCGACCCAGATTGCATAAACCTACTTTTTTAACTGGAAATAATTAAAAAAATACAAATTCAGGAGCCAATATATTATCTCCAAAATGATCAAAACAACAAAAATGATTTTTTAATGGAAATATATATAGTTAAAACAATGTTCTCACGAGTATTTCTTATTAAAAATGGATGCATATATATCATTTATTAATTTATTATATTAATGGGACCATATATTTATATTAATGTCCAAAATCATTATGATTAACACTACAAGAAAACATAATCTTAACGAGGGCGGTTTCCTCGTTTTTCGTCGTAAAAGAGGCTTTACGACGAATTAGCGAGGAAACGCGTTTGCTCGTTACACGTCCGTCGTAACACATATTTCCTCGCTAATTCGTCGTAACTTAGCGAGGAATATATTTCGTCGTAAAGACGAAGTAGAACGATTCGTCGTAAAGACGTCGCTACAATTCCTCGTAAGGACGTCGCTACAATTCCTCGTAAATAACTCGAAAACAGTTCCTCGTAATCTACACGTAAATACCTTGAAAGATTTTCCTCGCAAAATACACGTAACAACCACGAAATGATTTCCTCGTAAAATGGTCGTAAACATTTCCTCGTTATTTCCTCGTAAATAATCCTCGTAAAATACTCGTAAACTGTTTCTCGTCATTTCCTCGTAAGATTTCCACGTAAAGAGGTCGTACATTAGCTACGAATTTACTTCGTTTTTATTATTTTACAGAATTTTAAAATATAATTAAAAAATAATTAAAAATTATAATTTAATAATAAATTAAAATTCAAAATAAAAATAAATTCATATGAAAATATTTTATAAATAAATAAGTTTTGAATTTATATAATACAACAACAAAAAAAACTAAGGGTCGTTCATCGCCCGGTAGAATTCATCACTCCTCCTCGTAACATCCGCCTCGTTATGTACGTCGTCGGATGACTCGCCATGAATGGGATGTTGTTGTCGCATGTTCCTCAACATGGACTCCCATTCCGGATTTGTGGCCGCAATAACGTCCAAGAAGCCCTCGACTCCACCCATACGAGATTTTGTCGCGGTCAACTCGTTACGCAGCTGAGCGGACTCTCTACGCAGCTCCGTGACTTCATCATCCCGTCGCTGACCATAAGACGATGTCGCTCTCGGAACATCGTTGACGGAACCAATACCCAACGTCCGTCCCTTTTTTTTAGGGACAAAAAAAAAAAAAAAAAATATTGTAAGTAAATATTTAAAGTTAAATTAAATGAATAATTAAAATTAATTTTTTTGAAAATTTACCTCCTCGTAAATCTTATCCACTTCAAGTGTGGATAAGGTGACGGGTAATCCGTCGGTAGACTGCTGGGTCAGCTGAGTCTGGCGGTCTTCAACCCGAGCAACTACGTCGTTGTAGATTTGCTCGGACTTGCCATCTACAAATACGCCCGCCTTGTTCTTGTGGGTCCTCTCGTAAAGTTCCATAAGAGACGGGAGATGTCCCGTCTCTTTGGCCTAAAAAACAGTTAAGAAAGTTAGAATAAATTAATATAATTATTAAAAAAATTATTTAATAATATTTATTAATTACCATTTCCAAACGGACACCGGCGTGGGGTTTTTGGCCCGTAGTGTGAAGCATCGCCCGTTCCCGTGCTCATCGACCGTGTTACGGGAGTTAGAGCAAGCCTGGGCGATTCTAATCGAATCAGGAAGGCGCCAATAACGGATGAGGCCATCCCACACGTCCGTGGTGAGCTCAGCGGGTTTGCCACGCTCATACCCCTTCACGATCCAGTCACCCTTCCAGTTGGAGACCGTGTCCAACAAGCGAACTTTCGCTTTCGCGTTAAACTTCTTCCTCACCCTCTCAGTGATCCCAAAGCCCAATTATATTTTTTGTTGGAAAAAAAAATTAACAATTAGTTTTTTAGAAAGTATATATATAATCATGAAAAAATTAAAATATATATAATTAATTAATAGAAACTTACAGCGTAAATTTTGAACCACGTCTTTCTGACGTAGTGAGGCGTCTTACTCCAGTTTGGATGTGCCATGGAGAAGTAACCCTTGATCGTGTCGGTTACGTCCGATGCAAGACATCCGTCAACCCCCCACCTGGAAAATACAAATTTAAAATATAAATTATTTTTTAATGTTATAAAAGATATTTAAACGAATTAAAAAAATTAATGCAACATACCACAACGTTCCGTCCGGTCGGTCTGGGTCGATGACTGGTAAACCTTCTCTGCCTGGCAGACTGAGAATGTCCTCTACCGTGTACTGCGAGTAAGGAGCACTCGGAGGCACCATCAGATCAGGATGAATATCAGCGACCATCGGAGGTGCCATCGGAGGAGGCACAGGAGGAGGCATCGGAGGAGGCACATGAGGAGCCGATGGTGCACTAGAAGAAGTAGACCCAGAGACTCTCTGAGTGTACTGAGTCTCGGGGACAGTCTCCTGGCCCGAAGAACTGGGAGCGGAAGAAGAGGCCGGGTCTAAACGACTACCCGGCTCACCGAAGATCTCTCTGTAATGGGCAGTAAGTCTTCCTTTTCGAACCTGGAAAAAAAATTGAAATTTTTAAAATTAACATCAACAATATATTTCCCAACATTATCCACCTAATCAACACTAAATAACATAAAATCCGCAAACCTATCTAAATTCCCTATACTAACCACCTAATCTATCCTAAACTAACCAAATTAGAGAGGAATCAGAGAGGCTTACCATTGCTACGAAATGGAGAGGAAGTAGAGAGGAAGTAGAGAGGAAAGAAAGAGTGAGCGGTCGGGTGTATATATAAGATTACATATCGTCGCAAATTCGTCGTAAATTTACGACGAAATAGCGAGCAGTTACAAAGGCCCGTGTTTTTTTTTACGAGGAAATGGCGAGGAATCACAAAGGCCCGTGTTTTTCTTTACGTGGACTTTACGACGATTTTGCTTACGTGGAATTAACGTGATTTATGTTTAAATCTTTTTACGTGGTCTTTACGACGATTTCATCCTACGTGGAATTAACGAGTGGTATGTTTAAATCCCTAGAACCCCAAACCCGAAACCCGAAACCCCAAACCCCAACCCCAAACCCCAAACCCGAAACCACAACCCCGAAACCCGAAACCCCAAAACGAAAACCCAAACCCGAAACCCGAAACCCCAAAACCCGAAACCCCAAACCCATATCCTTATTTTCTACTTCATATATTCCAAACCCCCATCTTAATTTTCTACTTCTATAACCCAAACCGAAACCCAAAAACCCAAACCGAAACCCGAAACCTGAAACCCAAACCCCATATTCCTTTTTTTCTACTTCATATATTCCAAACCCCCATCTTTAATTTTCTACTTCATATATTCCAAACCCCAAACCCGAAACCCGAAACCCCAAACCCGAAACCCACACCCCAACCCCGAAACCCGAAACCCGAAACCCCAAACCCCGAAACCCCAAAACTCGAAACCCCAAACCGAAACCCAACCCCGAAACCCGAACCCGAAACCCGAAACCCGAAACCCTAAACCAAACCCCGAACCCGAAACCCAAACCCGAACCCAAACCCGAAACCCGAAACCCCATATTCCTTAACTTCATATATTCCAAACCCCCATCTTTAATTTCTACTTCATATTTCCAAACCCCGAAACAATTCCCCATTTTTACGACGATTTTCTAAACTTACCGATTTCACTACGTCTTTACGAATTTCATCCCGTAGACTTTACGACGATTTCATCCTGGACTTTACGACGACATATAAATCAATCAGAAACCGCCAAACCCCAACCCCAAACCCCAACCCGAAACCCCTAAACCCGAACCCCAAACCGAAACCCCAAACCCGAAACCCCAAACCCGAAACCCCAAACCCAAACCCCCATCTTTAATTTTCTACTTCATATATTCCAAACCCCCATCTTTAATTTCTACTTCGTATATTAGAACCCAAACCCGAAACCTAAACCCGAAACCCGAAATCCAAACCCGAAACTGAAACCAAACCCGAACCCGAAACCCGAAACCCCAAACCCCTATTCCTATTTTCACTTCATATATTCCAAACCCCATCTTTATTTTTACTTCATATATTCCAAACCCCATATTAATTTAGGTTTGTCGTTATTTCCTCGTTGTCTTACGTGGTTTTACGACGATTTAATCCTACGTGGACTTTACGATGATTTCAACGTGGACTTTACGACGATTCATCCTGCGTGGACTTTACGACGATTTCATCCTGCGTGGACTTTACGACGATTTGTGCTTACGTGGAATTACGAGTGTTATGTTTAAATCCTAGAATCAGAACCCGAAACCCGAAACCCCACCCCAAACCCCATACGAAACCCTAAACCCCAAACCCAAAACCCGAAACCGAACCCGAAACCCCAAACCGAAACCCGCAAACCCCACTTTAATTTCTACTTCATATATTCCAAACCCCATCTTAATTTTCTACCGATACCTAAACCCCAAACCCAAACCTGAAACCGAACCCGAAACCCCAAACCCGAAACCTAAACCCGAAACCCGAAACCCCAAACCCCATATCCTTATTTCTACTTCATATATTCCAAACCCCCATCTTTAATTTTCTACTTCATATATTCCAAACCCCAAACCGAAACCGTTGTCTTACCCGAAACCCGAACACGACGATTCCCTACGTGGACTTTACGACGAAACCCACTTTACGACGAATCCCCACACCCGAACGTGGAACAACGAAACCGAAACCCAAATCCGAAACCCGAACCCAAAACCCCAACCCCAACCCCCAAACCCAAACCCGAAACCCGACAACCGAAACCCCAAAACCCGAAACCCCAAACCCGAAACCCCAAACCCGAAACCCCAAACCCGAAACCAAACCCAAACCCCCATCTTTAATTTTCTACTTCATATATTCCAAACCCCCATCTTTAATTTTTACTTCGTATATCCCTAGAACCCCAAACCCGAAACCAGAAACCGAAACCCGAAACCCCAAACCCGAAACCGAAACCCGAAACCCGAAACCCCAAACCCATATTCCTTATTTTCTACTTCATATATTCCAAACCCCCATCTTTAATTTTCTACTTCATATATTCCAAACCCCATATTTAATTTTAGGTTTCGTCGTTATTTCCTCGTTGTCTTACGTGGACTTTACGACGATTTTAATCCTGCGTGGACTTTACGACGATTTCATCCTACGTGGACTTTACGACGATTTCATCCTGCGTGGACTTTACGACGATTTCATCCTGCGTGGACTTTACGACGATTTGTGCTTACGTGGAATTAACGAGTGTTATGTTTAAATCCCTAGAATCAGAACCCGAAACCCGAAACCCCAAACCCCCCCAAACCCCAAACCCGAAACCCCAAACCCGAAACCCTAAAACGAAACCCGAAACCCAAACCCCATCTTTAATTTTCTACTTCATATATTCAAACCCCATCTTTAATTTTCTACTTCATATACCCTAGAACCCCAAACCCCGAAACCCGAAAGCCCAAACCGAACCAAACCCAAAAACCGAAACCCGAAACCAAAACCCGAAACCCCATATTCCTTATTTTCTACTTCATATATTCCAAACTCCATCTTTATTTCCATTCCAAACCACAATATCCCACATTTGCTTATTCATAAAACAAACTCCAGCATTACCTTATTCATAAAACAAACCCCACATTATCTTATTCATAAAACAAACTCCCTCATCTTATTCATAAAACAAATACATCAATCGGATACATCGACATTCTCGTCATCACTAGAAACATCATCATTTTCATTAAACTCGTCTTCAACAGCTTCTGTGGCATCATCGGTAAGATCTTCGTACTCGTGATTATGCGGATCAATGAGAAGGATGTCATAATTTCTTGTTCAGGTTCCTCGACTTCATTATCTGTTCTTCTTGCAATGGTGGTCTTCTCCACTGATGATTCGTCCTCGAGGTGTAACTTTGATCACTGCTAACCAATTTATACCTGAATCTCTCATCCGAGGGTATGGAAGGAAGCTAACTTGGTCTGCTTGTGAAGCTAAGATGAAAGGCTCGAATTTGTTGTACCTTCGTCCACCGTTGACATCAACTACACCGAATTTGTTAGACCGAACACCTCTGTTGACGACGGGGTCGAACCATTCACATTTGAAGAGGACGCATTTCAGCTTCAGTATCCCTGGAAATTCGACTTCAATAATCTCCGTCAAGATCCCGTAGAAATCTGTTTCCCCTTTCACACATATTCCATAGTTACTGGTCGCCCGCTGTCTACCATAGTCATATGTATGAAAAGTATAGCCTCGTGTGAAATACATCTGTGATGTGGTGACCTTTACAAGTGGAGATTGAATTACTTCGTGTAACCACTTAGGATAATCTGCATCGTCGTCGTCATAATCAACCTGCAAAAATAAAGAGAATGTTAATGAAATACAGATAATGTATGAAAAAAAGTTTTAGTTAATACCTGATTCCGCAACCACTTAATGAAGTGTTGATCTTTCCTTTTGTCTACGTCACTTGTGGATATACCAGGAAATGTTTCTTCGACTTGAGAAACAAATAGGCTGTAAAATCACATTTTATAGGAATGAATCTCTCGCAATTATACAATTAATTATACTTATATGTGTTTCGAAGTGTCAATATATGTTACCTTTCAAAATAACGCATCAATGGATCTTCGCAATTGAGTAGAATATAGGTGTGTGCACTATGAGCGTCTTCTTCACTCGACCACCAAACCTCTTTACACTTCCCACCGAGTCGCCCAATCTGGCTAAAGATGTCTGGAACACCAGCAACTGCATATGTTGGCGCAACACCACCATCATCATATCTTCTTGGAGCTCTTCTCCGTGTACGTACTTTTGACGCAAAGTAGTACGATGTGAAGTGAGAGAAACTTCTTCCGTCAAACTTCCAGCAATTATAGAACCTTCAACTTTGGCGAGGTTCTTTGCTTTTCCCTTCAAATATTTCATGGCTCGCTCATACTGATACATCCATCCGTAATGTACAGGTCCACGAAGCAATGCCTCATATGGGAGGTGGACAGCTAGATGCTCCATGACGTCAAAAAATCCGGGAGGAAATATCTTCTCCAAGTTGCACAATAAGATGGGAATGTTCTCCTGAAGCTGTTCCACAACTTCTTCTTTAAGAGTGCGTGTGCTCAGATCCCTGAAAAATGCTCCAATGCCTTTTATATTCAAAAAAAAATTAAACACATTGTTAGTCATATATTATTTTGTAAATTATTGTGATATAATACACTACGTACCTGCAAGTGCTTCATGTACGTTTGTTGGAAGTAGCTCCGCAAATGCAAAGGGCAGTAGTCGTTGCATAAATACATGACAATCATGACTCTTCATCCCGGAGAACTTTTGACCCTTTTCAACACATCTAGAGAGATTCGAAACATACCCATCGGGGAACTTCACTTCTGATGCCACCCAGTTGAACAACACCGACTTTTTTTCTGAAGATAATCTGAATATCGGAACGGGAACTTGTCCATTGCTTTTAATATGTAACTCGCTTCTTGAGCAAATATCCGGCAAGTCCAACCTCGATTTTATGTTGTCTTTTGTCTTCCCTGGGACATTCAATATTGTATTCATGATGTTCTCAAAGAAATTCTTCTCTATATGCATCACATCGAGGTTGTGGCGCAGAAGAAGATCCTTCCAATATGGCAACTCCCAAAATATACTCTTCTTGTGCCAGTTGTGATGAACACCGTAAGAATCTGGCATATTACGAGGGACATGCCAATTACCACCCCAACGAACTGTTTCGTTAGCTCCGTAGTAGTCGATTTGCGCTTCAATTTGTTCTCCAGTTAGATATGGAGGAGGAGTGTCTCTCACAACCCTTTTGTGCCTAAACAAATTCTTGTTTCTTCGGTAAGGATGGCCAATGGGAAGAAATCGACGGTGACAATCAAACCAACTTGTCTTCCTACCATTCTTCAGTTGAAACGCATCTGTCGTTCCATTACAATATGGACAAGCTAATCTCCCATGTGTAGTCCATCCAGACAACATCCCATAGGCAGGGAAATCACTTATGGTCCACAAAAGCATCGCTCGCATCGTAAAATTCGTCTTCGTTGAACAGTCATACGTCCTCACCCCTGTTGACCACAAATCCTTCAACTCTTTTATCAGTGGTTGTAGGAAAACATCCAGGGACCTTTTTGGATGGTTCGGACCAGGTATTAATATGGTCAAGAATAGTAACTCCCGTTGCATGCACATCTCCGGTGGCAGGTTGTATGGAGTAAGAAAGACTGGCCACAATGAATATTGTCTCCCTGACATTCCGAACGGACTAAATCCATCTGTGCATAATCCGAGATACACATTCCGGATATTGCTAGCGAAATCTGGATGTACTTTGTGAAATGTTTCCAGGCTCTTGCATCTGATGGATGAGTCATCTCACCATCCGTCTGAGTATGCTCGGCATGCCATCTCATCTTTCCAGCAGTCTGCTCTGATTGATACAATCTTTTCAATCTGTCTGTAATTGGTAGGTACCACATCCTTTGGTACGGTACCCTATTACGTCCCCGTCCTTGCGGCTTGAATCGTGGCTTCTTGCAGAATCGACATTCTTCTAGCTCTCATCATCTCCCCAATAGATCATGCAGTTGTCGATGCAAACATCTATCATCTCCGAAGGCAACCCAAGACTATAAACCAGTTTCTGAATCTCATAATAAGAATCAGCAGACACATTGTCTTCCGGCAAATACTCTTTAAACAAGTCCGCCCATTCGTTCATGCAACTTTCAGGTAGATTGTGATCAGTTTTAATATTCATCATTCTAGCAGCTAACGACAATTTAGAGAGACCTTCTCTACAACCACTGTAAAGTGGTTGATTCGCCGCGTTTAACATTTCGTAAAACTTTTTTGCATCTATATTAGGTTCTTCATTCATCATGAGCTACGAATGCATCAGCTACCATATCATGAACCCTATCATAATCTACCATCTCCTCCTGCTGGTAACTATGTTCATTATGCAAATGATGATCAACCGGTTCTTTTTCCTGAAAATTGCTATTACTACTACTAGCTTCATTCTGATCATAATTAAAACCTTCTCCATGTTGAAACCAGATATAGTAATTTGCCGTGAAACCTCTATTTATTAAATGCTTCCAAACATTTTCACGGTTTGCCAGTTTCGAATTGTTGCATTTCCGACAAGGACAGAACATCTTACCACTTTCTTGGGCGAGCGGTGTTGAATCTGCTTGATGCATAAATGTCTCCAGACCCGCAAGGTATTCTTTCGTCACTCTCCCGTTAGCATCTCTATGCATATACATCCACTTCCGCAACTCGTAAATATTCCCGGAGCCAGCCATTTTTTTTCTTTCACGTTTTTTGTTGTTGGGTGTGTTTAAAATGATGTTTAAACATCCATATTTATAGGAAAATTCGAATCTGGTAGTTGTAATTTTGCTATGAATTTACGACGAAAATTAATTAGGTGGGCAAAAAAAACGTGTAACACCTATAAAGTTGGTGGATTCAAAAATTCCTCGCTAAATACACGTAAACTATTCCCTCGTAAATACCACGCAAAGTTTACGTCGTATTTACGAGGAAATAGTTTTTCCTCGTAAAATACTCGTAAAGTTACATCCACTTTACGACGAAACAGTTTTGTCGTTACGTTACGAGGAAATAACGATGACTTTAGTTTTTCACGTAAATTCGTCGTAAACTCGACGCAAATTTACGAGGATTGTTTTTCCTCGTTAATTT